>NC_042496.1:12810039-12844791 GCF_005508785.2 Acyrthosiphon pisum | reverse complement strand
TATTTGGAACTTTTTTCTTTTAAGGTGTTTCACAAAGTGGTATCTTACTATCTTATTATTTAATCAAAAAATAGAAACTAATGAATACATTAGAATCATAATTATTATTATAATATAAAACAAAGTCCTAACTATATTTATAACAAAATATTAAAAATAATAATTTCGAATGGCAGTGGGCTGAATTATACCACTAATACCATATTTTCGAATTTCTTAATTTTGCTATGTTGTGACGGCTGATGGTTTATTGCATTTAAATAGAGACCAAAAAAAAAATTAAATGGTTTTAAGAGGTTGCATACCATTTTGTTCCTTAGTCCTCACGATATGTGTACTATTACTACAGTGTACAATGTGTTCAATGCTCTTCACCTATCTGTAAGCAGTATAGCAGTGTATACCTATACATATTATATATATTATATTAACTGCATAACATAATTGTATTTAACTAAAAACAACAAGCAATATGCAGCCCACCTAACAAAATTATTAATTTAAAATAATCTATAAGCAGCTTATATTTAAATAAATAAGAAATGTTTTTTGGAGGGGTCTGAATCGTAGTCAGGGGGGGGGGCTAAATCCCCTCCCCTCTACTATAATTGCGCCTCTATACTTGGGCCCTATTTATTGGTCGCACACCCACCAATATGTACCAAGTTGCGGCACTGATTATGTTAATCAAATAAAATATAACTTAACCAGTAACCTGGTATAGTTTATTCTATTATATTAATATGAATTAACGCATTTGGTATACTATTAATATACTGTATTGCTGTGAACAGTACTTGTTTTATTTTTTACATGTGTTCTACGTATTTTGAATTACTACATTGTTCAATAGATGTATAATTGTTATTGAATATTGATTAGGTAATTAAAAACGACCTTAGTATTCTCACTAGAAAATATCTACACATCATCGCGCCACACCATTATACAATTATTATACATTATACAAAACATAATATTATATAATATAAACCATGTAGGTATCTATGATCTATCTAAATTATTTCGTGTAAATCAAGGTAGTAGGTATACAAACATAGAAAAGAAATTTGTGATTTTCATATATTTTAATAATTATAATAATAATAAATTGTAAAAATTTACTTACAACAATCCATATGATAAACAATGTTTAAGAAACACTCTACAAAATGTCTTTTAAAAATATAAAACGTCACATAAACTAGTATACATTAAAACGTAAAAATGTATTACCAATATTAGCAAATATTATAATTTATAATTATAACAATAATTACTTATTCCTTTAAGTTAGTTATGAGATATACAAATCAACAGTCGTAAATCGAGGCAAGTATTAGGTAGTAATAAACAAATTTGGTATTTGGTACGCGTTTTTGGTATTATTGTTAAGGTTGTAATTATAATTTGCTCGTCTAAAACGACGATAGTAGTAAACAGTATTGGTCTGTACATAATTTATCACGAGATAAAGAATATAATATTAACAAATTTTAAAACTAACGGAGAAGCATGTGGGAATTTACTAACGAAATCAAAGTATTGGTTTATTATTGAGTACCTGCAATGCGCAACATTCCCTACTACGTATCGAAGTTAAACAACGTGCTTATTTAAAATAATATGAGTAAAATGTCTTATAATTTAGTAAGTTCAAATAACGAATTATGATTAATTAAATTGATAACAATATAATAATATGATAAACAACTAATAAATCCAAACTTTCAAATTACGGAAAACACTTATCTTTTTATGCTAATAAGTAACCCAGGTTGCATAAAAAATCTATTAAATTAATCACTAAACTTTAATAAACCAATCGCTGGTCACTAAAGCAGTATAGGGGATCTTTAGCTCACTATCGATCCATTAAACGTTTAATGATTGTTTATGCAACCCGGCATAATATTATAAAAGAAGTAAAATTTTTAACGTGTACACTAACAATTACGGGTAACGGTTGCATATTTTTAATTTTATTGCTACAATAGGAGCACACAACAACTTTAAACAGTAGTCTAATTTTACAATTTTATATCTATATTCTATGGTATAAGTATCTATGATTAGTAATTGCACAGTACAGTTATATGGTACGTCCCTGTCATTACAATATTGCCTATAATAATAATCATTATTGTTGTTTAATTATCCAATAAAATTACGTACTGTTGTAGGGATTACAAAGGGGCGAACAAAATGTCACAAATGTTAATGTTATTTTTACTTGTGACAATTTAAGTCATACTCTTTTATTCATCCGAATTCTAGACATTAATGTATTCATCTATGATTGTTACGTTTCGTATGGGTTATAGAATGTTCAATAATTTAACCGACTCGTCGTACTATTGTTGATTCGATAGATTTATTGGAAATAAATAGGAATTGTTGGTACATTTTGATTTCATTTATAACAATTAAATACTTTGGCCTTACTCATATTATTTCATTTTTTCAAACAAATGTATTTTATCTCGAATATTCCTATGCTTTATATATTTTGCTGTCAACACGTATAGCGCGTCTATACGTAGCAAGTCTTTATTCAAAACATTAATGCTAGATTTAAAGAGAAAATAATTATTTTCTCTACTTGGCAAAGGCTTTTTAGTTTTAAACTATATTATTACAAGATTAACCCAGAAATATAGACGATCAGATGTTTCTTAATAGTTGTGTACATATTATAAATACATTTACACATTACAACAGTTACACATTTACAATCAATGAATTGAATTTCGGACGTTCGATTGAATATAATACTTAACAATTAAAAACAACTAACTTTGGTTAACGCCATATTACAATAATCGATATTATCAAGAAATTCTAAAAAAAAAAAATAATAACACTTACTATATAGTAAAAATCGTTAATTCGAGAGTTAACAAATAAAATTTGTGGCATTATTGTACTAAGTCTACATATTATCATATAGGTACGAGACAATGTGGGTAGGGATCACGATACAATACGCCACGGTGTAGATCATACAATATATAATAATATATTATAAGATAAACTAACCTCTTTAACTTAACGTACATCACACTAAGTCCATATAATAATATATAATATTATATTATGTGTCATTATCGTAGTCTTATATTATTAGTCATATATTATACATACACGTCGATAATAACTACTCCGAACTATAGTGAAAATTATGCGTACATATATAATATATACGACTATATAATTTATTCTAGAATAAAAAGGTTGTCTTTTTGCTGACACGGCGGAAAAAGAGAGAAAGGTAGAGAGTGAAAGAGAGAGAGTAATAATGTTTTAGTGTGAAAATCCGTCGTCGCATTTTTCTAACATCCAGTCTGCAGCAGGAGCTTGGAAAATCTCCACACTCTCGTCCAAGCCATAGTCCCGCTGGCGATCACCGGGTTGTCCCTCAGAGCGCACTGCCATTTTCCCTGGACGGACTGTGCAGCGGTGGGCTGCGAGTTGTGTGTGGGAGTCGGCTGTACGCTCGGCAAACGGACTGGAGACGCGGTCGAGTTGGTGATGGCTGGCTTTTGTGGTGAAGCTGCGGGTGATGTCATGATTACGTCTAAAATAGTAAAAATAATTTAATTAATTAATTAACATCTAGGCGAAATCGTTTCCAACCAATACATTCGTGGCGATTGGTGTAATGACTGTGATTACCGTTTTTTAAATTTTAAATTCTATACAATATATTTTATACCATAAATCATTAAGAATATTTCACATACTTATCGACACATGTAATTAATCATCTTATCAATTACTGTGACAAAGACAACACACAATATTGCAAGACACGCCATAGGTATTGCGAATCTTATATTAAAGTAGTGGTAGATATTATAAAATAGGAGCATTATAAAAATATGTATACTAATTTTACTAGGTATCGTAAACAACAAAACCGCCAACATTTTTCACGTGATACGAATAGGTTTTACAATATTATTGTAATCTTATTGACTTCCATCGTTATTATTAATATTATAATTATTATATAGGTGCATATTATGTATGAGTTTCCTCTCAAGTATTCTGTTTTTTTAGATATATCATAAATAATTCATATAATCGATTTTTTTTTTTTATTTTAATAAAAAAATACAAATCCCACCGGTACAGAATTCCTCTTGGGATAGAGGGCTATACCGTTATGAATAACATTACAAAAAGGTATTTTTATTTATTTAAAAAATTTTAAATAGCAATATTTACGATGCATTTTAACATGTTAATATACAGCATAATATAATATTCTTAAAACGTTAACTATGTAACATTTTTTTTTTATATAAAATGTATAATATAGATACTTCATACCAAAAATAAAATATATCATCAAAAAAATGAATGTTCAACAAATTTAATCTGAATAACGTGTTAACGTCTCTATTCACAACTATTATATAGCATAATAATTATTTATCTCATGTTAATTATGTTGCCGTACAATGCAAGTGCTTATAAGGACTACAAAACGTACATTTAATCAATATCTCATGCAGTATGTTTAAAATTAATATACTTTTTAAAAATTAAATTTAAATTACTATAAATGGCCAATTTGGCTTTTTCTGTAGCCAGTTATTTTACACGACTATGCTGTCACAGTGTCACCTTTTTGATATCACTATGAAATGTGCTATATTTTATGTAATGGATTTCCTTATTCTTCAGAACTATTGTTAACTCGCCGTTTATTATAATTACGTTCCAATATTTAATACTTTTAACTAGTTTTAAGCTATTTATTTCAAAATCACATAAGGGAAAGTCAGAAAAAAATGTAATAAAACAATAACTATAAAATAGTATTAATAATATTTCTATAAAAAATGGTGTACATTTTTAAACCTCAGGGTAAACCGCTAGTAGTTATTCTCATATTTTAAGTTACACAAATTGCAATACTGATAATATCAATTGTTAATTACAAAGTAAATTGGATATACTTTATAATATTTACACTTTACAGGTACGTTTTAGTTTAAAATAAGGAACGTGAATAGTAAACCATAAAATAAGTTGTATGATTTTCGTTTATCATTATAATTAATGAATGGACATTATTTTTAATGTTTATGGTTATATAAATTATGGTAACAAATATATGGGTAATAAAAATTAATATATTAAAATATGAATTTGAGAATTTCTTACTTAAATTTTCTACCTACTATCCAATTATAATATATTATCCATAAAAAAATTAATTGGGAAACATTTATACACGCTTAAGCATTGACACATAATTAAATCATAAAATTAATGAACTTGTAATTGAAACAAAAATAGTGAGAAATTAGGACTGTATATTATATTTCACTAATGTAGACGTACAGTCTGCAGATAACGTACAGCGTATCTTTGGTCCCATTTTTTAGACGTGAAATGTCGAAATGCCATTTTTAAAAATAGATACAAAATAAAAGATGCATTCCTTAAAATTCAAATAGCTCTCGTAGACGAATTCACCAAAACATTTACGAGTTGATGGATTTTATATTAACGATACAAAATTCATTTTAAATCAGAATGCAATAAAATGTGATTGTCGTTACATTGGAATTTGTACTTAAAAAATGGTTAACTTGTTATACACATAATATGATAATAGCTAATAATGTTAGAAGTTTTTTTGACAAATCTTTGCCAACGAGTATCAATTAATCACATACCTGTTTAGTGGGAATAAAATTCTTAAACTTGGTGTCTCTCAAGGAACTATCTTAGTGTTAGGGCAATTTTTTACTATTGTTCATATAAATGATATATTAAATATGGAATGTGAAGGTTTGATAATCTATTTTACAAATGATACACTATTATTTTAATATCTGAACTTGAAAAATCAAAACATTCCTTCAAAGGAAATCAAACTAAGGTTCGTATTAAATATCAATGAATGGTTCCTCTCAAAATCTACTTCTATCTCGAAAAACAAAGGTATTGAATGCAATGAATTAATAAAAATCCATGATAAAAATTAATATACCTAGGTAATATAAGATATATTTTTGACAGATCTACAAATAACTGTAATTCTACTTGTAGTAAGTGTATAAAGTCTTAATTTTGTTAATAGATCTGTCTTGTCAATTTGTCATAGAATAAATTGTGAAATAATTAATAAATATCATATGTGTTTAAACATCAATCGCTATGCATAATTTATCTCCAGGCCTCCAGCAATATGGATAAGGATTCAACGTAATTCTGAATTCTTAAAATTACTTGTGATATTATATGTGTATATTAATTATCCTTTGTTATAATTTAATACCAAACACAATTTTTTTTTTCTTCAATATATACATGAACGTAATTACATTATAATAATTAATTATTTGGAACTATTGTCTCCGACTCAAGCGTATGGAGGCAAATTATTTTATTTTTCTACTTACATACATTAGTTGTGTAATTATGTAAATAGGTTATGAATAAATAAATAAATAAATAAATATTCTTTTTACTTCACAAATATTGAAAAGTATCATTGCGTTAATAATATTTTTACTCTATGGACTCATCTTATAGTATTATAGTAGATATGTAAAAAACAGATAGAGATCACACATTATAGTTGAAATTCCAAAGAATGATTCCAAAAAAATGAAGAAATTGACACATGGCAATCGACTGTACAAACAATGTATTATAATATTGATTAATAAAAACTAATAATTTGTATTAAATTGTTAAGATAAATTATTGATATTTAAATTTTATTATATATTAATTATCTTCAACATAAAATCTAAGTTCTTTGCCAAATAAATGTAAGTAATAACAAAAATGATGATAACAATTAATTTTGTATCTTTATTATATATTATCTACATTAAAACTCGGTGTGATGAAAGACAAATCATAAACAGTTGTATGTCTAATAAACCTAACCATTTCGTATACATTTCACAGCCTCACTAACCGTCGACATTGATGGATCATTCCGAAGATTCATAGTTTAAAACGTGAATTGTATATAATACACACGAATTCGTACAATAGAAGCACGATGATGGATGGACACTGCTATATTATAGTTGTCCATGATAGGTAATATAACCATACAAAATCGATATAAGGTTATTTCTTGTTTTGAATATTTAAATATTTACAATTATTTATTTCACAAAATCACAAAATTTGTCTTATATTCTTGTTACAAAAAAATAGAAGTAGAAAGTACCCCAATTGCATTTATTCACAAAAAACATTGATTTTAAAAAGACGAATGACTTATATAATAACTTAATGTATTGCTTAATATCTGCAAGATAGTGAATTGATTTACTTTATGATTATTACCTATATTATGTTTTTTATATTAAGAATTTAAATATCGTATACATAGTTAAAACTACCCTTAATATGGTCCGCAGAGCTTTTTTAAATATTGTTCATATAATTTTTCTGTTATCATAATAATATGAATGTATTTTGTGTGCATCAAGGTAGGTACAGTCATACAGATTTTTTATTTTCTAAATCAAATTCTAATTTAAAAAATGATTAATACATTTTTGAATTTCCAGCGTCTGATAGTAATCTTTTCAATGTAATATAAAAGTACGAAGCGCTTCAGAATTATTAAGTAACTGGAAATGTTTACATTTTAATTAAATTTAAGGTTAACATTGTGTGAATATTTATTATATCTGAAACCCCAATAAATATTCAAGCACTTGATTAATTGTAACTATTGTATTTAACCTGCCCCGAAAAAAAATTAAACATTTATTGCATTTTACAGATCGTGTAAACAAGTAAATGAATTATTATTAAAAATATACCGAGTACAACGACCCTCGTTTTTTTTAATGCGTAGAATATATAACAATATTTGGCATCTATATCACATTTACACGTGTCAAAGGTTTACGCGTAGTTGAAAAAAATATAGGAAATCCATAATTAAGCTTTTACAGTTTAGTTATAATTATTAAGTCGAGATACTATTTACTTATTTGAAATAACAACAAATGACAATAATTTATTAATAACCACAAACGGAATGAAAATTAAGTATAACATTTAAGTAACAAATATTATTTTAATAGAAATTATGGTGTCTAGATATTCTAAAATTATTATTAAACCATATTGTACTAACTATTAGACTATCCTTAATCACACGGAGTAAAGAAAATAAACAAATGATATTTCAAACATAAGAAAGAAAATTAATTAAAGAGTAAAATAATATATTTATGCGTTCTATAAAAACACACATAATTGTTGTCTCAGTATTAACATCGTAAGGACTTTTACAATGAATGTTATTTATCAAGTGTTACTCGTTACTTTTCTAAGTAGGTATAATTCAACACTCGAACAATAATTATATAATTTATGTGTTAAGACTTAAGAACTCGTATAGGTACATCAAGAATGTTATAATATTGTCGTAGTAATAATTGTATAGTAATATTATGTTGGTGGGTTACAATTTAGTGTGCTAGTCAGTAAGTGAACCACAAAAGCTTTTTGACCTGCATAAAGTGAAGAAACATTAATTGGATTATATTGATTTAATTAAGTAATACCTACACTACTATAATATAATACAATGATGAGAAAAATCACACTAAAAATTAAATTAAAAGTTAATTTAAAAGAATTTAACAACTTCTTAACCAACCTTAAACTGAAAATAATGTTGAAAGTTTCATTTTAAATATTAGATGAAATCTCAAAATAACGAGCAGCTTTAAATAATCAAAATGTAGTTAGTTATATCTAAAAATTAAGTTAAAGCATATTATATTAACTATTTGGAATTGTCGATTTATAATTATAAGCCCAATGATAAACATCTTAAAGCATTTAAAATAATCAGATAACACAACATTATATTTACCTATTATAGTATTATATTATATTATTATATTATGTAATAAAATAAAGAATTATTAACAGCATAAAATATGTTACCACCAAACTATATTTTTTTTTTTTTCAAAAAATAATAATCACACAAAAAAACAAATTTTTATTTCATTATTGCATTTTGAATATTTTGATTTTTTTTGGTCCGGACCTAAAAGTACTTATTATTGAAAAACAGAAAATGTTGATCGAAAGTGTTCTACAACTTTTAGAAGGTAATAGTAATGTAAATACTGGTGACATAGATTATGTATAGGTAAACAAATTTAAACATAATATTTATCGTCTATTTGCTGGTGCATCAAAATTTAGAATTATTTACATGGTATTATTATTTTAAAGTTATGGCTTTGTGGTTATAACATGTTGTACCTATATGTCTATGGTCTATCACACTATATAAGAACTCACGACGGCACTTGTTTTTTCAAGTGTGAATTATGTATTTGTGTGATATTTCTTTACAAACAATAAGGATATTATATTACTATATACAAATACCTATACAACATCAGACTATAAATTAAAATACAAAACCAACAAAAAGAGACGTAAAATATTAATTGAATTTTTACACCGAAAGTGCTATTATAGTTTCGATTATAGCCGTTATCGTAGTTTTATCGATATACCATATCATTATAGTCTTTAAAACTCTTATAAATCTTTATCAATTAAAACGTCTTATTATTATTAGCAACAGCTTTGGATTATCTTATGAAATAAATAATAAATAAAAAATGTCCAACGACATTGATCAGTGACCACAAGTATTTTTTCCCCACGATTTATGATATTTATACAAACATCGGACGTGGCGGAGCCACAGCTACGTTGTATGTCAATGGCGTGGTTATTATGGTCACAACTGGTAATCATATTAGTTTAAAAGTTGAACAATAGCGAATCATTGGTATACTCAGTTGCAACTTGGTGATTACATGATACCAAAAAAGTAATGTCCAATCACAATACGATTTGATCGACACGATACGATACACGACGAACCCATGAATCCGGCTTTACATTTACAATCATATACAATATATAGTATAAATCTACATACTATAATAGGTACATTAAAAGTATTCGTAAATACACATACGATTAAACCGTTATCGAGTGCTCAGCCATTGACAAACAACCCTATACCTACGTTATATATTATATTAAGTTATTTTTATTATAGTTATTACTGTTATCTATTACACGATATCAAACAAAAAACCACTTAATGTACGCTGCATCTTTAAATATTGTGTCTGGACGATTATTGTTATTTACAGTGCATTCGGGCTTATTGCCAGACAAGGACTGCTGCCGTTGTTTCAATGGAAAGTGTATATATAATAATATTTGATATGGATGTGTTCTTTTTTTGTGGGGTTGACGACCTTTTTTCTTTTAACTCCTACTACGGCGGTTGTCGTGAGGTTATTGTATTTTGGACGATTCCCAAAAATACTGCGCGTCTGCGTCTCTTGCAAATATTATTAATCCTATAATAGTATTTTTTTTTATCTTGACACCTCGATTCGTCGCGAAGTCGACCACTCTGTGAAAAATAACGCTGCAGAACGTTTACGAAAGTTTCCAATGAAACGTTTTAGACGAATGTTGAAATGTCAAAACGCGTGCGCGTGATTCGATTGTTAAACTCAGAATAATAGCGTGGATTTACATCGTGGATTACACGCTGAACAAGATTTCATGAAGGTTTTAAAACCAAATACTTCCAACTAAATTGTATTTTATTATCAGTAGGTATATATTTTATTTTTAGTATAATATTATTATACTAAAAATAAAATATACTATATGAACAAAAAAAAGCAGAAGTGGAATTCGAAATAATTCGTATATACCTAAAATAATATTATTACTAGTTAAAAAAAAATAAGCATATTATGCCTAAATTAAATTATGGCTACATTATAATATATATTAATTATAAATATGTATATGCTGCCATAAAGTGTAATGTAATTGAATCAACTTTGACGTTTGTAACAATTAGTGCAGGGTGCTATTCATACATTATAATTACAACAATCCATCATTTCCATCAAATATAATATAATTAATTATAATTAAGACCAATCGACGAGCAATCTTCGTTCAACGAGAAAGCCTTTTAGTCCGCAGTAACAAAAAAACTACGCATCACCGAACAACCAGAATGGCAGGTACATATAAAAAAATTAATTATTGTTTTCAGAAAGTAAGGTAAGCACATACCTTTGACGTTTAGAAAATATGTAGGTAATAAAACGTTAAAATGCACCAAACACGGTATTAAATAAATAAAATGTATATGAATTTTAAAATATCAAACGCAGAATTTATATAAAAAAAAACACAGGCGGAGAACTGTTTATTATCATTATCATAATTATTTGGTTCTAGTGAGAAAATACCACTGAAAGCATTTTAGGTATACCTACTAGCGATATTTACCTGCACGAAAGAAACGCGTTGTGTGGACAAACACAATACTGCGTTTTCGAATAAGTATTATACGTATATATAATATGATAATATAATAATATATATAATATACTCGTGACTCGTCTATAAAACTTGACGTATTCTCGTGAGTCGCCGCGATTATCCAACTCACCATAAATTAGTATAATAATATTGTGTAATTTTATCAATTTCAAAAAGTTTTTTTTTAATATTATTACTATTATTAATTGTAGTGTCCATATTGAACCGTCCGTTTAAAACCGTATCGAATCAATCGGGTAAAAGGCTGATGCCATAATATTACAGTACATGGTACGCACATGATTAATACGATTACTATAAATTCGGGCGTGTGTGTCACTATGCATATTATGTAACGTTTACAACCGATTTGTATACTTTTATTGTTATACCGGCGGGCTGTGCCTACATTATGATAACAGTGCAATATATGTTACCTATTTGGTATGATATAGAGGTTGACGGTCGTGTGTTCTCGCCGAACTAGAATGCGTTTCGGGAGTAGGTACCTATAACGGGTAACATTTCGACGACACCTACACACGTGTGGCCCGAGTCCCCCGTGTGTCATATACTGATATATCATATAGCTATATATAGGTGCATTGCACCGTGAAAACTCGAACCGCGTGTGTCAAATTGTTTGTGTCGTCGGTAAGACAAAAGTTCAACGTGCGTTTCCGTATAACCGTCCGCGTGTTGTACAATACACGCTATATGTAATACCTAACATAATGTTATATTAGTCACACAGCATAATATAATATATTATTATATTATACAGCAGAAAACATCGTTCGTACAATACTCGTCCAGCGTTCGTGTATGTATAGTATTATGTACAAATACAATACGTATAATGTCATAATGATAGTATTATATTATAGTTATATGTTGTTTCGTACCAATTAGTACCGCTCGTTACCCGACACTTGTTACCAGTTTGTTTTTATTTAATATTATTCTGTTACCATCCATCTGTGTGTTGTAGCGTCATATATACGTATCATGGAAAAACACGCAGCACGTCTTTTCGAGTTTCTTATCCGATTACTGTCGTGTATCGTCGTTGTTCTACCCGAAAAAAATATGTGGAACAAGGTGATAAGGTGACACCCTCACGTTGTGTTTTTTTATTTTATGTCCAAAAACCTATACCATTTTGTTTTCAGATAACCTTATACGGGTGTTATGCAAGACATCCAATATAAAAAATGCACCTATAATTATATATATATATAAATAAATTTGTATAACTATGCGTAAATAATATTTATGTATAGTACACCTCTAATTGCCGTGGAGGTCACCTGAACGTGTAAAATAAGCATTTCTTTTGTGTGACCCAATGCACATTAAAAAGTGCCTACGTATATATTATATAATAAACTGCAGTGACTTCAGCTATAAGATTCGCAGTGTGTTTTATCGACTAGTTGTAAAAATATCGGGGACAATGTTTGCAACATACGTTGTACGGGCCATAAAAACAAACCTGTAAGCAATATGAACTAGCGAAAATAAAATATCGTAACATTATATTCATTATTTCTATTTTACTATTGTATGTCTATTTCTCTAGACTGAGATACATAAAACTCGGTGCTTTATAACTGTTTTTATTTCGTATATATGTTTGTTATACTCTTATTCTTACACTCATCGATAAAAAAAATGTAGTCTTATAGATTACAATACATTATATAAGTATTATTTCTTTTTTTTATATATTCGATTTTACGTTCAAAAGTGTTGAATAGTAAATTTAAAAAAACAATCATAAATTTACTATCAATAACACTACTAAAATTTTAATAGAATTATTATTATAGGATATTCAGAAATAAAATATTTTTTAAATTATGGTGCTATATAGAAAAATATACAATTTATTTCAATCTTTTTTCTTCTTATTTTCTTCATATTAAGTATTTGCTCTGTGTTTTAATTATATATAAAGCAGCCGGCTTATTATTGTTTTAAAATTGTGTAATACCTAATTTTGAAAAAAAACGCTCATCATCTGCATGATGTGCGGATACAATAACAGACAATACTCTATACTGTAATGTCAAGTGCCAATAGTAAACTAACATTTTAATAATATAATAAATCGACTTAGGTACATTCATGGTGTACATGAAATTATTAAGCGAATCAACGTTTAAAGAATAACGAACGAATAGGAATATCAACATATTTTTATGATTTTTATTTAAGTACCTACTTAACTAATATGCAACTGTAGTATGCATACAATATGTGTCTGATGTTTGAAATTACCTTACATGAATGAATATTTGGACTTTTTGGAAGACATTTCCTTGTAAATACTTGTATGTATGTAATGTATTTTTATCTTTAAAAGTATATTAGGTATAGACTTAAATAACTGAATACGTACGTTTAAATGAATGTATTCATCTATATTCTAATTAATGGAGTTATGAATTGAACTATTTTTATAATAAATCTATGAATCTAGTTTTATTTGTTAAATTAATTATTCCTTAGTCCTTACAGTTAAAAATTGTTTAATTTCCTTAAACATATTTTGCTCTGAGAAAAATGTATTACTACACGGATCAATAAAATCTAAAAATTAAATTCTCTGTTCAATAGAGCATAAATTCCAGAATTCATGGAATTAAATAGGTAACATTGATGGTAATCAAAAAAAAACACAGCTAAATAGCTAAATCATAAGGAAGTTAAGAAAATTTAAAATATATATTATATATATCTACGAATGAACTGCAATAAAAACGTCATCGAAGTGAAGAACTTTAACGATCGAATATAAACATATCAACCTATAATCATATGGAAATAAATATATCACTCAAGAGTCAAAATATATTATAAATATACATATATATCTAATATTATTGTATCTGATAAGTATAATTATAGCCTATAGGTATCTGTATAATCGGTGATTAAAATATTTAAACTGAAAGTAACATTACTTGTTCGCAACAGCATAAGTCCTTTCTATATTATACTCTAGTATCTATTACACTAACCGGTCACTTACGATCGGTAATTGTTTTAAACTATTTACTTTAAACGATTATTAACACACGGTTGTATTATACAATACTCGATTAGAAAATACAAAGAAACTAGTAAAATTAACATAATGTTCAGTAAGGCTATTACGTAAATGGCTCCATTAGGATTGATTTTTAATCCAAAACGGAAAACGTGTAAGACGACACAAGGCCGATTTAACTTTGAACCGAAAACTGTGACCTGGAAAACATACTGCATTTCTGCGGGAAACTTAAAAGATTTCGCAAGTTTCGTCATGTAATATGACAGCACTATTTAATTTAACTGTCGGTACTATAATTATAATGTATTATAAATTATTATAACGTACTGAAATCCAAATTCAAAATCGTATTCAACGATCTAAACTGGATAAGTGCTTGCTGACGAAGTAAAAAGTTACGAAAGTAAAAAATAACAAATCAATACGATTCCCAAAAACAACATTATTCAAACCTACCTCGAAACGCAATCATCAATCATCATCAATAATATCAGAGTACCTATAAACCTATAGAGATCTACTAATACGATCGACTCGCACGTATACGAATTTACGATGTATAATAATATATTGAATTAAGGTATATTTTACATAAACATACTTACTGTGATTGGGTAAGTTACTCGTCGTCGTTGGAAATTGATCGTGTCGGAAACCGCTGACTAAGGTATCGTGAACACAAACGAGCACCGACAGTGGTCGACCGGAGAATGAACGGCGGCGGCGGCGGCAGCTACGTCGGCGACGACACGACGGCGGCAGAGTGCGTATGAGTGTGTGTGTGTGTGTGTGTGTGCGTGTGTGTGTGTGCGGGTCGAGCGTGTGTGCGCGCGTGTGGAAATTCACATAGCTTTGCCGTTTTGTACGCGTGGAGCGATAGCGCCCGGACGGAGAGTCTTGGGTCGTATGAAACCGAAGAAATGTTTAGAATAATATTGGTAACATTATTGTCGCGATCGTTACAATATTATTGTTGATGTGTACGAATACGGACTTAGGGTATACAGCGAGGAGATCGGACCAGATGCGACAGAGGCAGACGGTATAGATCGGCGGTCGCAATGTGGTGCACTGTGGTTACGTGCGTGTATAATAATATAATATTAATATGGAACAGAATTAAATCGTAAACGTTAAATCGCGTACATGAACGGACGACAGCTAAATTAATATAAACCGCTGGTGTTTTATTATCATAGCCATTGTCTCGTCACTCGGAGTATCGACGACGCACGTAATTAATAACGACAAAAAACACATTAATACGATTATTATAACCAAACGCTCATAACCATACGTATTCTGTCCACGGCCTCTGCACGAATCCAACGATGTATACGTTTATTATTCAGGCCCAGATTCGCGCAAGTGCAAAGTGGGACATGGGTGCATGTGCCCTTGGCTTCAAAACTTTTAAAGCCCCATACTTACTCAGAAATACTTTAATTATTGTTTCTCTTTAATATTTTTCAATCGGCTGTATTTATGTTTAAAAATGCAATTCAAGTTCAGTAAACCAAAAGGAAATAATGATGATTGTGTAGCCTGTGGTGTTTGATTTCACCGTACTGGCTATACTCGAAAAAGAAAAATTATATAGTTACGGGTGATATTAACGTTTTTAAATAAACGGAATTGGGTGAAACGTTTCATTACATATATTATATGTGTATAGTGTATTATTGAACGCAATTTACGTATCATTAATGTTATTTAAAATTATTGTTCTACTTTAGTATACATTTAGTGGGAGGTGCTTTGGTATAAGTAGGTACGCTCGAATTTAAATGTAGGTACTAGGTACCTAAATTGAGTATATACTATCTAGACTAGGATCTAGGGCCCCAAGTTGATTCATGCACTTGTTTCCAATTTCTTTTAACTGAACCATGATATTTTTGCAATATTTTGTGCGGTTTTTTGACATCAATATTATAATTTCGTAGGTATATTATAATGATTAAAATACATTTTTTCGAATCCCTTTTAAATAAGTACGTATCTTGCGGGTACATAAAAAAATTCCAGTGTTTACTCGCGTGCGCTACCGTTCAGCACGGAAACGTTATCGATTTCCACTTTACATAATATATTATGTTAATTTTTCGTTACACTTTGACGACGTTGCACGCCAAGGGTAGGTAACCTGAAATGTATATATTGTATACCTATGAGCATTTTTTTTATGAATTAGTTTTACCTGTTCCCCTTCCAATCACCATCACCAATCCTACAACCTCCTCACCATCTTGCCAAAAAATATTTATTTTATTTAGTCGTTGTTTTTGTGTTTGCTAACACCGCATCACCGCCGATTGAGTATTAACTCGGCTATAATATTATATAAATTATATTATATATGTAAGTAGTAAGTACCATAATATAATGTTATTATATCTAAATATAATGTATGTCGATAAACTATATAATTATTAATTGTTCTCAAACCCGGAACCATGACTGTCGGCAAACGCGTGACGATTTATAATTTGCCAATCGTGTTCCTCGAAAATCGTGTCGTCTCCGTACGGATTTTTTTTTTTTGTTTCAAGATTAAAACATTTCGACTGTCAACTAAATAGCTTAGCGCATCCGCTAACACAAACTGATTACATTATTATAATAATTATATTACATAATATCCGCGGAACTGTGAGCGTGGTTACACGACTAAACCGCTCTTACAGCAATGATCGACTTGTATGTTTTAATTAATAATATTATTCACCTGCGGTTCCGAACTAAATTTAGGAGAGGGGTGGCAATAGACTGCACAAAAATTTATCAAACATATGTTAATCTTATTTCTTAATCAATTGAAAGTAAGTTGTAAAAGACATCACTCTCTTAATACTCCCCCCATACTAGTATAATACGTTTACATAGTTATTTAACGGTCTTATACATTAGTAATTAAAATTAAAGTTATGGGTAAAGTCTCTATTTTAAACCTAACTGTCAATTACCATTTTAATAAAATAAAATAAGAAGAAATAATATTCAGGCGCTTAGTTTAGTAGAGCAATAACCTCAATTTACCCTCTGAATCTACAGTCGCAGTAATAAAATATTTATAGTACCGATTATTTTAATGCGTTATCAATTATTTTCTTTAAGTTATCAGTTATCACAAATCGATAATCATAATATTCATAAGCAATATAATAGGTATTAAAATAATCAAGTGAAATATTTCTTGATGATTTCTCAACGCTTTTAAGGTAAGAGAATTGCTCTGAATTAAAAAAACCTTGCGAATTCTGTTTAATAATATAATAGATAATATTATAAATATATGGTAGGTACTAAAACATCCAAATTTTTTCGTTTGTCATAATATATATTATGCTGGTAGGTTAATAGGTCAGTGGGGCATTGGGGTCGTAGGAGTTCATTAAGGAAAGGGTAAAAATTGTACAAAAATAATTATGATATTAAATTTTAGTTATTTGATTATATTAACAAATTATTAAAAACAGAGTTGTCAATGAGGATTGGGGTAAACGATAGATTGTTATAGTTTCAAAAACTCACCTCAGAAATCCTTTGTTTTTTAAACAAACATAATATAAACTGGACACAAATCTCACTGATTAATAAATGTACAATAATATTGTAACGTATATAATAATAATAATTATTATTATTATTACTATATACGTTATGTAGAGAGCTAGACGGGAGGACACTAGTGTGTTAATGACGTATTTGTGGTAATTTCTTAATTCGCCACGCAGTGGTGGTATTGATTGTTGTATTAATATCTGATATTATATATATATATAACTATGCTCGTCCTACGCGTTTAATTTGTATTCCAGCGCCCACGGGGGGTAATCGAGTGACTTGGCGGGGAGTAAAAACGATTTGTTTTGAACAAGGTACCGAATATTTACCGCGTGTAAACCGCAATCCTAGTTTAAGCCCAATTACCCAGTTATGGGTAGTATAAGCGTATACTGTATACGGTATACCTAAAAACAGGTCGTATTATAATATAGTATACGTCGATACTATAATATAATTATTATGTGGCAATACGAAAAACGTATCGATATAATATTATCATCTTAACTATTAAAATAATAATTATTATATTGTTAACCAAATTTTATGTAAATTAAACATTAAAATATATGATCCACACGCAGCGTGTCAATAACTGTGCCACCGCGGCTATTACCGCCGGGCGACCTGCGGACCGAGCTGTGCGTCCCGTTTTTCACGCGCGCGCCGATGGTGGCCGCGGAATGACCCAATTCCTCGGCGTCGTCGGAGCCGGAGGAACGCGCGTGCGCTCGTCTTATGCCCTCCACCCCCGACGCATCGATCCGGCCGCGCTCCGAGCAGCTGCCGTCCGCGGGACGAACGAACAGCTGACGACGACGGTCGCCGGGACGAAAACAAAAACAAACAATAAACGGCGCCCGGCAGAAACCATATAGTAATTACTAATTACTAACTATGATATATTACGATTATAATATTGTAATGATATTTGATAACAGTATAATTATATATATATATATTGTTAAATATTGTATTACCGCGGTACGCCTTGGTATAATATAATATACAATAGTTTGTGCACCCAAGTCATCGTGTGCCTGGCAGGGGGAGGGGGCGAGTTCGATCCTCACTCCGTGACCTTTTTTTTATCATTTTTAAATCTCAACTATATAGCAATATTATAGACATTACCTAGTCATTACCGCAGTTAGTAACTATTTGTTTTTATTCTGCAACGACGAAAAAGGTATTTTATATTATAATCATCAGCGCCACGCAATTACTCAAATACTGTGAAATTTGATATTGTATGTCAGCTGATACCAGCAGGAAGCAGAAATGTAATATGATAGACATGCGTATATTGTACTTATAGCCGTATCTCAATATTTGGTTAACAATTTTATGAAAGTCCTTCCAATTAAATTATATGTGACAAAAATGGTGGAAATCTCGTAAGAACCTCTTCGGGCTTCAGATTTGAAAGATCCTGACACCCTGTATATTGAAATACACCTACGTACAACTTTGCAAGTCCGATTGTCACATTCGCATGTACCTACGCGCACGCGCGTTCTACTATCCTTTTCATGTCACGTGGCCGTTCGATTATATGTTAGTGCGAACGTCGATAATATATCCACACGCGAAACGTACCCTATGTTATTGTTAGCTGTCATTTCATATTTTTATTTTCACTGCCCTTTGTACACGACTCAGGGGTAGACTCAGTGTCCTCAAATGTATATTATTTATGTTTAAACAGACAGATCTGTAATATGAGTTAAGAATTATCGAGATCATGAACTCCAACAAACCGAGAGCTAAATAGATATAATTTATTTTCGATCTAAAACGACAGGTATTTATTTATATTTTACGTTATTAAAATATTAAAATAGAACGTGCAGCGGAGTATATTATACTTTTTTTCCACATCGGACAATTAACAAAAAGACCCATATAAATGCCACGAACAGCAGTCGGTTGACGGTTCATTGAACTCTACATTTTACACGATGGCAAACTGAAATATTCCGCTCCGGTTGGAAAACAATATGTTATACATTTATATAGGTTATATAAATTCGTAAATAGGTCACTGCAGATTAACATGAAACATTACATTACCTGTAACTACTTATTTTCAGTCCATAGTTTTATAACTTTTATTGATTTTTCTTTTTCAATCATTATTCTTTGTTCCCTTTAAGGGAAGAACAATTTTAAATAATTTGTTTCACTTTATGCGTCGTTATACACGAGCATCGGACTTTGTCTGCATATCAAACAAATCAAATATTCCTCAAACCATTAAAATCCTTTAAACCTGAGTACAAAAGAAAATAATATCATGTTATTACTATAATGTACTTTTAGTAATGCGTCGTATCTGGGTCTCTTATTGTAAAAATAATAATACTAATATAATAATGTCGTATAAATCATATGATACAATGGGTTATTAACCCGCTTCCTTCCTTGAACCGGTGAACCTGTCCCGTTCGTTTAATTGAAATGAAATCGGAAGAGAATACAATGCATGGGACTTACTATTACTGTGTTCGCAAATAGAGACGACGAAACATCACTAGGTATTATACTAAACGTCAAAAAACTTACTTACCACATATCGCTTATAAGCTTAACAACCAAACGGATTAATTTTTTTCTTGGCCTGTAAAGTTTTTTCAGGAAAGTATAAATTTACTTTACAAAAATACTCGTATATTATTATGTTGCTGTACACTTAAAGTTTTAAATATTCTGAAAATGATTTATATGAGTATATACTATATACTTCGTTATGGGTATGTTTGATTTTGGTAAAAGTTTGAACAACATTCGGAAAAGTTTGAATTAATTAAACTTATATATTAGACTTATTTGCTATCATCAATGGCGTACACATATATTTCCATTAGATAAGGGAGGAAGTTATGTTTGAAAAATATATAATATTAAATATGTTTATAAAAATATTTTCACGTTTATTATTCATTTCAAAAAACCCTGGGATAGTTGAGCCCCTTTCACTATCATAGTATTAGAAAATATACCATATAACAATATATATAATATAATTAATGACATTGCTCAAATTATGGTAGATACTTCTGTTAATATTTAAATTGTAATGTACCTCATCTACTTTTGAAACGGTTGATCATATTTTGTATTTAATTATTTTTTAAATATTGTTTTATCTAAATAAATTATACTCGGATCTCAGGCAATAGCGTCAAAAACTTAAACCTGGGTTTATTGTTGTTACTAACCCATAGTCGACATATTACATAATTTAATAACTGATAATGAAACGAAAAAATAGGTTTATTAATATGACTACACGTGATAAGGTTAACTATAGTGTCGACAAAATGATCAGTATTATGAAGTCAACGTAATATCGACAATCAGGTACCTAATGTATTCACTATTCTGAATTGTTTTAAATGCTTTGACTGTAATACACTATAATACTAGAGTCTATATAAGCTTATATAGGCTCACTAACTAATACTTCATGAATACGTGATAAGGTAACAAATATTGGTAATATTTATGTTTTATTTAAATATAGTTATCTTATATGTGTTGATATTGCGTCACATAAACGTATTTACATAACCGTTGTCATAATTGTATGCCAATCGCTTTGGTTGGTCTTAAATATTCAAGTATAAAGTTATTTGTAGCACTTATTTAGGTATAGTTGGATTGTGGAGGAGTGATATCCAAATAGGAATCAAAATATCAAGATGAATGTCAAATGCAATAGGTGTATACTATATAGGTATAGTATATTATAGGTATAAGTTTATTTTCAATAAAAATTATACATTATATAAGATTGATGTAAGATGCTCAAAAAAACTAGTGGAGACTGGAAATGCAGGGCCTCCAATATAGTTCATCAATTACGGTATTATTCTAAGGTAAAAAAAGTCAATAGTTTTTTTCGTAATTAAAAATTGATATGACAAAACTCTATAATGTTATCAATGGTTATTCAAGAGCTAATTAATGAATATATCTTTCTTTTTTTAATAGTTTCTAGAATACAACTATTATAGCTCAACAATTAGAGTCCTTAATACAAACAAAAGAATACCTAATACAACGTTCATATAGAATACATTAATAAAATAGTGCTTTAAATAATTAATATAGATCGAAAACCTATTAAATCAGAATATATCTGATATCCATTAAAATAATTATATTATATTATAATCAACAATTTATCTTGTGTTATTTTATAATATTGTTTTGTTCAGATGTTCAATTCTAAATCAAGTATACCTACTGAAGATACCTTTTTTTAAACATAACAACTAATTTTAATATCATTTTTTTTTTTGCTTTAGAGTATATATTATTATCTAGGTATACAAATTATGTAAAAATATGATTATTGTAAAATAAAATAATTAATAATTATTTGTGGACTTGACTTCATAAACAAATTTAACTATATCATATTATAATACTAAAAAAATTATAAAAGTTCATCTAATTAAATTCATTAGTAAAGTAATCTAAATTATAACTATAGGGGGGGGGGGAGGTAAAATATTATATAAATTTATAAATCAATAAAATAAATTCCAAAAAGAAGTAGTCGGTATAGCTATAAAATTATAAAATGTATAATCTTTTAGTATTGTGTTTTAATGCGTAACTCATAAGATTATGAATAAATAAAATAATTATAAATACCCCTTGCTTCTTATCTAATAGATACACTATGGTTAATATTTTAGTCAACCTAAATAAAGTGAATACGAATATGATGGTCGATGACGTTGGGAATTCGCTTTGTAAAATGAAGTAGACAGGTATAGGCATTATATAGTATACTTTAATAAAACAAAATAAAGTTGGTATAAATATTTAAGGCATACAAGAGGTCAGTGTACGCATAAAATGTACAATATGTATAATATAGCCTTTTTTTTACTTATAATTGTATATTTTGTCAGAGTAATCAATAACGATAAAATATATCTATGTTAATAACACGTCTCATTGCAGTGGTATTATAATTTCTGAACGAATAAGTACTAATTTACTTATATACTACCTATGTTATTCTTATTAATAAACAGTTTAAAAAAATATATATAATTATTAAGGCCAGGATTTTTATGCGAAAATTATTGTTAACTATACACATATTTATGCACTCCAAAATTCAAAAATTTGCAAAAAAAAATCTGTGTTGCGTGGTAAAAAAACTAAACATCTTAAAAAAATCACGAAATATAATATTATGTAAAAAAAAATGCAATTGAAATATTAGTATACTAGTATACTGCTTACAAATGTATATTTAAATGCAAAATTAATGGAAAAAAAAAATGTAAGTAATATTAATTTTGCAACGAGTATATACCAATATGAAATTACAAAATGGGATTTTATATTTTCAAAATGGAAATGTCTGCGATTGTCACGTAGCATAGATTTATATTTAGGGACAAGCAGCACACTCGCCTTGCGTCGTCGATGATCAGAGCGAGAAATTCAATTTTAAAAAATAATTACATTTTGTGAATCAAATCAAAAATTTAAAGAAACTTATTCACTATCTATAAAAAATGCAATTATAATATAGAAATATACAATTTATAGTAATTTTTACTCAAATATGCAAAAATAAGTAAAAAAAAAAATTAACCACAGAGCCTAAACATTAAAAAACGTCCAAATTTCAAGTCCAAATAATTCTAGGTGAATTGTAGAAGAATAATATATGCATTTGCATAAAAATCCAGTCAAAAAATGTCAGCATGTACATGTATATCAAACTTTGAGTAAAATTTTAAATATTTTGTTTAGTATTTATAAAGTATGCACATTTTATTTAATTAACCTGAAATATGCAATTATTATGCATTTTGATGCAAAATATGCATAAAGAAGCAAAAAAATGATTAATATCAGAATCTATCTACGTATTACGATATTTAATCAGAATTATTAAGTCAAATGCAAAATATTACGCATTTGCATAAAAATCCGGGACTTAATAATTATTAATAGATGTAAAAGTTATGCATTTAACGAGGTGTTTTGTTGGTTAAATAGATATTGACGTTGTTGATAAAAAAATCTTAACCTACCGTTTGCAGTAGCGGAACCGTGCGTAGTAGTTCAAAATGGCCCTGTTTTTGATGACAGGGGTCCCAGTCTTTATTTTTATGTTACACAGCTTCGCTATAACTGTCAACAAAAATTCCGATTTCCCGGTAGGCCTGTCCACCCATACATCTACCCGTCAGATTACCCACGTGCAACCTACGCGTTTTTGGTTTCTCGAACTTTTCTGGTTCGACGGGCGATGTCACGTGGATATCCACGTATGACCCTGTCGACTTCCGGCGCAGACAGCTAGCTCGCAATGTAACACCCTTATGTTCGAGTTCTCAAAACTTCTATTATCACATCGGAAGTGCTTTGGGATCACAGATATATACGACAAAGACATCTATGCTCGGGATAGAACTTTTTAGTCTCATGATACCGCTATTCCCTTGGTAGATCCTCCGTTATATTCTATAAACAATATTATAACATTTATAATAATAATAATAATACAATTATAATAAATGCAAAATAATTCAGCTTGATAATTTCTTTTCAATAATTAATAGTTACATCGAGCAATTGAGGTGGAAAATATGTTCGTATTGCTGCAGTATATGTACATATATTGTGTCATGTTTTTTGCCACCATCGACTTTCCAACTACGTATCGGTTCAAACGAAGACGTGTCCTCCCGTCAAATTATATTGCTTCGTCGATTACATACGTAGCTGTTCCATTACACTATTATAATATTTGTAGTTACATTTACCATTGAAATCTGTCATCGCATTGGGCTTGCTCGTCTCGGCAGGCACCAACGTTGTACTCGCTTCGTCAAACATACCTCCGGTTTTCTATTATTCGGCTGTGTTCTGCAATAACACTTCGACAACTCGAGACAATGTCCATACCTGTAAGCTAATTATCAGAACTAATACGCAATTGAAAATTTACAAACAATTGAACAATAGATGAAAAAAATGGGTATCTAATCATGGGGATGATTTTGCAAATAGGTAAAAACAATGGTTTGTATTCCAGTTTGTTTTTTCAATTTGTTGTGTATCGACACAGCTATGTTCTGTGCAGCCACTGCCAACCAGATAGGTATATGTTATGAATTTTGTTGTTTGTTTTGTAAATTAGTAATTACATTTACTTGTTTTTAGATTAAAATTATTTATAGATATATGTAATACAATTAAATAATCAAATGCAATATTCCTGTATTAAATAATATTCATTAAAAACTATAACTATTAAAATAAATGTAAACTTATCTACAAAATCAAACATCAGATTTTAATATAATTGTTATTTGTTTGATTCACGTACAAAATATCTAAAACAACTATACAGTTGTTGCAATATATTTTTTATATTTTAATAATGCAATAAAAAAAAAATAACAAAATGATAATTATTATTAAAGATTTAAAATTATATTATTTTACAGTTATATTATTTTTTAAATATAAATAATTGAAAAAAGTATAGCTGTATAACTATGTAACTTTATAAGAAAATATTTAAAATAGGAATTCTTTTTTATTTAGATAATTTGTGTTGTATATTTTATCGTTATATAGAATCTATGTTTTAATCATACTTTATCTATACCTGGATAAACTATTTCCAACTATCGTATGTACATATCTTTGGTTATACATTATAATATTTATAATTATATTTTGCACATTCCTTATAAGATACTCCATACTGAATATAATAAATTAATACGTCGTATTGTCTTCGTGAGAATTAATTATCCACGTATTACTTGTTATTTTCGGAAAAACCTTAAACTGAAAATTATAGCCTAAGTTTCAATTAATAAATTATCTTCTTTTTTACGACAACTGGTCATAATAATATGAGTTATGACTTATGAATGCATATTCAACTAAAACGATTTACATTTTGTCTTCGGAATTACTTACAATATTAATTCCCAACAATTTTAAATTATACTTAGATTCCTTTTATCACGGTTTAAACTGGTATCTATTGTCTTATAATAGTTAATCTGAATACGGATACTCTAAGTACCTATAGAAATAAATAATAAAATCAGCATGTTGATTTTTAAAAACCGAATTTTTGCGAAAGGGAAGAAAATAAAAACATAAAGATGTCAAAACATATGTATTGTTTATATACAATTTTAATGTAACATCATGCTGGTAACTGTACACGATAAGAAAAATTTATCGTCAAGATTCAGTTTTATAAATGGTTAGCAACAAATCGGAAAAAAATGACGTTCCTATACATATATAAGCCGTTCTTCAAAATTGACTTCAAAATGGAAAACAATGACAGTAAGTCGTTCACACGCAGAATAACGATGTGCGAAAAGTGACATATATATAACTCGAGGACGATAATAATATAATATCGTATTATTACCTATACTTTTGAAATATCCTAGGGGCTAGGAAATATCCTATACCACGCAAAACCCAAACGCCGCATGTAGGTAGTAGGTACCTGTAGTATATTATATTATATAATATTTATATGTTATTGTAAAAGGTATATAGGGTCGACAACGTTCTTTCAACCTGAATGAAAGAAAATAGAAATCAATTTCATAAATTATTGATATTATAATGATTTCATATTATAATAATATTATAATATAATAGTGTGTACCTACTGTACCTATACATTATAATAATATAATAAATGATTGTGCACGCAGCTAGATGGGTGCCGATTGTATATCATTAGCGTTTAACAAAATAACCAGCCAACAGTGACGTGGTTAACGACGTATACCTAATGCAATTGCTTATCCCTAGAAATGTATTTGTTATTTAAAAAAAAAAATTTAAGTGGACGAATGTATAGTCGATTATTATGGTATTTTTTTTGTGCTAAATTATTGTCGACGTTCTATAACGAAAATTCTAATTTAGCACATAGTCTTAAATTATATGTTATGTAGTAGGGGGTAGTAAATGGGTCATTTTCAAATATTTTGCTCAGGGTTTGAAATATACTCGCCACGCCACTGCCAGCCAAAAAAATATTATATAAATTCTGTCTGTAAAGTTAATTACTGCGAGATTTATACAGATTATAGTAGGTATTATATAGGTACTACCTAGCATAGTGTCTTCGTTATATCTTACGAAACTGATTCTTGAGTTCTTGACAAGTCGTTTCACTGGGAAACGAGAGCCGTTATTGTTATTTTCATATTGCTTTACATATTTTTTATATTATAACATAAGCACGTTTACAAACACGTGATTTCCAAACACCTGTGTCTAGTGTTCGTGTGTGCCAGCACCAGTCCAGAAAACAAAGCACGTTGCACTGGGTAGTCCTCTCGATATGCTTTAATTCTGAAAATATACCGTTCTTGGGAAAATATATAGAATTTAATATAATTTCGATCATCTTACCTAACATTAATTGTTATAAATGTTCTTCCAGGATCCCCAACTCCTTTTGTTCGGTTTAATATGAAACAGTATAGGTATCGAGCATTTTTTAAGCATATTTTTGAAACTAGTGGTAGTATAGTTGTTATAACTGAAAATAAAAAAATTGTAGAATATTTGTGTGAACTATTATATTATAATTTATTGATATAAAATTACATGTTTGATGCATGTTTCCAAAAATTTGAAAAATTATGTAAGATAATAATAATTATTGTTAATTACTATATTATGTATACCCACACAATACAATAAAAGTATATAATTGTTTCAATTTAATATTAAAATGGCCAGGTTATTCTCCAAAAATGCGATTGCAGTAAATTATATTGAAAAAAGACAATTAATTAAATAAAATGAAATGAAAAGCGCTGGAAATTTAAAACAAAAATTTCAAAATATACCTCCATACTTATAACAAACAAAAGATTCGTATCGCTGCGGGCACACTGAAATACTGAATGTTGATCGGTTATATTAATTAAACGAAACATTATATTAAATTAAAGTAGGTAGGTAGCTACGTACATTAATAAGGGGAAACATACTCGTCTCCTAATCTATAATGACTTCGACACGCCTCTCTAACAAACCTCAGCTCTTGCCAGCCTACGGCACTTTAAATAATATTATACAGTTTATGTTTATCGTCTCTAACTTCTAAGTCTCTTGTAGGTGGAGGAATATTAAAACGACTGCTGTTTATTAGATTGTCGCGTATTCATTGTTATTTTGACTTCCGACGAGCACATTTTGTACTGATTACACATTATAATATACAAGGCGTTAACGCGTTTTATCTTGTAGTTTTGATTATTGATTTTCCATGAGTTTAAACGTATCAAATAAAATAATTATAAATACTTAGTTGGTACATAAATAAAATCTGTACGAAGTTGTACATCTAACGAAATGTTGGCAAAATCTCTTTCAACTGTAAAACATTTTTTATTGCAATTCAATAACTAAAACCGTTGGAATAACATCGTTTTAGGTTTTAACGTTGTATTTTAGATTCAGGGGGGAGAAAATTAATCGGGAAAAAAGAATAAATAAATTAAGGAAAAACGAGTATATAATCTTTTGCAAAACCTTTCTGCAAAACCTTTTTTCAACAAAATCGATTTTGTTTTTTCGTATTTTTACCGGCAAAATATTCATATTCACATTTACTAGATAAATTATTAAATAATTTTCAATTTATTTTGGCCATTTTTTTAATATTAATTGATATTTGATATCGAATTTTTCTTTCTACTTTAATTTTAACTTTCTACTTTTTAGTTTATTCTAAATTATATGTATGATTTAATTTTTATTTTTGAGTAAAAAAGCTTAAATATTAAAAACAAGGTTCCTCACACGTTTCTCATATACAAATAAAAAAACATTGAAAATGCTTAGTTACAGTATTTTTTTATAAGCATTTGTTCAGAATTATTCGAAATTCATCAAAATCGTAAAGATAATTATATTTTTACTTTCATGCTACGTTACCAAATAAAAGATTTTTCGGCTGTCTAAATTAAAGCATACTATTTTCCCTTGGGACAATCATAGCGGCACAAAGTGAGTTGAATCGAATAAATAAAATTTGGATACGTATATTGAATCTGGTTATTCATTTCTACGTATTTCATATGGGCTGAGACCCCATCACAAAATCCTAGGTAAATATTTACCAATGAAAGACCTAAAAATAATACCACGATATCCGGTATATCGCTCGCTAGTAATACATGTCGTCGTCTGCGTGATTTTCAAATTTATCGGTCTCTGTGTTGGAAAGCTTACCTCATTAGCAATTCTCAATTCAATCAGACGATAATCGTAAATCTACATACGAAAAAATGACTGTTAATCATAACATCAATGCAATAAATGTCGTACTAATCGAGATTTTTGAAGAAATAATTGATAGCATAATAAACTGCAGTTTTAAGGACTGTCCGACGAAGTTTTTTCCCTTAAATTTCCTTTAATATAATCTTAAATTATTCACTTTATAAATTTCGTTTTTTCTTCTTTACCCCCCCCCCCCCTCCTTTGATTCCATATTTATTTTATTTTAACAAATAGTTTTCTTTTTTAAAAATTATTTTTCCTCTTTTCGTATTTTTTTATTCAATTAATAAAAATATTTTTGTAAATGCAAAAATTGTTTCTTCTTATTTTTCGTATTGTTAAGTGTATAAATCAATTGTTACAGATTTAAAGACAAAAAAAAATAGTTAAGACATATATTTTCAACAAAAAACTCATTAGTCATTTATACAGAGTATAAATCAATATAATATAGACCTGCAGTATAAACGCTACACGATTATTATATTTTGTTCCAAGAAATATTTAAACCATTAAAGTATTGAACACTAAACGTGACGAAAACTGCTAAATAAATCATAAAATAACGCATTCACCGACTGATACAGCCAAGATAGGTATAACAACTTTACAATAATTGTGTAGAACGTGCGATTGTCAATATAGACGAATAGTTAACACAAAATAATGTTTAAAACACATTCAAAATTGTATTTTACATATATAGCTAAGAAAATATGGTCAAAAAATAATATTGTTTGAAAACATTTCGGAAGAGATTTGAACTCTTAAGCCCCCATATTGTATACGTGCCTCGTAGACAATTCATTGTTTTCATTAAATAAATTGTAATCTTATTTTGAAAATTTGTACAAAGAAATTTACCTAATATTAACATTACTAAAAATATATACAAGGTTATAATATTATTTTGTAGGTACTGGATTTTTCAATTGGGAAAATAAGGAAAATCAATAATAAACTGCACTATAATTATGCATCATGTTCAACAAGGTCATAAATGAAAATAGAAAAATTGTTAAAAAATAAATGACCTTAAACATGTTAGTCTTTGAAAATAATACCTACTTGATACTTAATGATAAACTAATATATTTGTAAAACGTGTTTACATATTAATATAATAGTAAGTACTAAAGTACCTAATATGTTTTTGTATCATGCCGACATCATTGGAGTAGTCATTGTAATAGTAAATATTAATATATTATTCAAGGTGTTGTGATATTTGTATTATTGACTTAAAGCTATGTAATATTAATTATTACGAATTTTCCACAGAAACATGCAAAACCTATTTACTGTGTAAAAACCACTGAAATTCTACTCGATCGCTCTTTATCGTTTAAACTTATCGAAACCTGACGTAAACGAGTAGCAAGAATTGATTATAATATCGTTAGAAAAATATAAAAACAAATAAGTATCCGTTTCCTATCGAATAAATACAAAGAAAATTTGTATTTGTGCTCGACACAAGTATAATTGAGGTATATAGCCGTTATAATAATTATTATTATAAATACACCTACAGTCAACACTGCAATAATTGGTTTTCCAGTAAATACGCGTTTCCCTCCGGCGGCTGGCAGTTGGACGCATATATTAAAACGCGCAGTCACTCAAAACAATTAAATATTATAATGAGCAGAGCAGAACGGATATTTAAATTATAGACGCTGTGTGTATTTTCGTCACCAAAAAGGGCGTGGACTCTCCGAGCTTCTTGACATCTTGCCCGAGACTCGATAACTATACACATAAAAACGTATTTTATAATTTTCTAATAATATAATAATGTATTCGAATCCAACGAAGCTCGCATTTACCGAACCAAAAACATGCATATACGCACGGGCACGGCCTTAGAGGTGTCTAATGTTTTCCCGGTCCCGGTGCACAACCGTATGGCAGTAAGCTTGTTATAATATACACTCGCTTTGGTCTGGTAATTTTATTAGACTTGAAGCTGGACGATTAACGATCCATTGATTTTCAAAACTATTTAACTATCTGTTGTACAACATAAACAAATGCATATAAAATATGTACCGACCTATTTGCTTGGTAGATTGTACCTACCGTCGAAATATTATACCCGACAGTTAATGAAAATAGCAGGAGAGAAGTTTCAGACACCTGTATATTTTTTTATTGACGCGTAGATATAAAAGCTTTTAAATGGGAATTTATATTTTTCAATCAAAAAACAAAAATATAAGCAATTTATTTAAATTAGTAAAAGGATTCATTAATGGAATGTTCTAAGCATAATAGGTAATATTATTATAAGTGTGACACTTAAACTAACATTTTAATTAAAATAACTTATAAATAACTAACATTAAATAAATACATTTTAAAGAACGCAAAATATAAAAAGAAAAGGACACTACCTATTCTTCAAATTTATTTATGAAAATCAACTAGAACTTAGAAGACTAATAATATCTCATAGTCTTATCATAAGTCTGCTCGATGTATTGAAGTGAAAATAATTCTAAATACAGATTTGAATTCAGACAGATCAGTCAGGGCAAAAAATCACATTTTTGAATTTTTTTTCTAGTTTCCTAATTCCTATAAAATATGTGGAAATGTTTTGAATGTAATTTTTCATTTAAAAAACAATAAAAATAAATTGGAAAAAGTGGCCTGGCCGATCCCAAATACACTCAGTTCTAAATAATTGAAATCAACTTTCGTATCGCTTTATTACATCGATCGGACTGATCATTGATGGCTAAAAGATAGATAATTTTTTTAAAGGCGTTTTAACGAACAACTTAATATACATTCTTGTATAGTGTACAAAATATACGGCGTTAAAAACGATGTATGTAAAAGTATAAAATATATCATTGGTCGACATTGATTCCATTTAAAGGTGCTACAGTCAACCTCATTTAAAAGAAAAATATAGACAAATTGATTGCCATTTGACGGTATTTTGGTAATAAATTGTCAAAGTATAACAAGTAAATTAATTTTTTTTTTTAATTTAATTAATTAACTGTTTCAACATACCAAATTACAATAATGTAATGTGAATGAACAGTGTAAATTTAGTTTGAAAACGTAATTTCTTATAAACCTAATATGAAAGAATGGATTATTTTTAATCAACATAGTTAAGGGGATCACTGGTAGACAGTTATTTTAACCAAAGCATACCAATCTTTATTCCATCATACTGATCGGCGTAGCAATGCGATAATACTTTTTAAAACTGATTTGAATTCGTTATTATGTCTACTTGAGATCGGTTAATCGGTAATTTTCTCAATTTCAACCACCCCCCCCCCCCCCCAAACACCAACAACTATAAATTTAGTTTGAATAATATGAAAGTTTGAAATTTTCAAACGTTATGATTATGCGGAATTTAAATCAAACATCTTAAGATTTGGACTGACCAATCTCAAGTAGACATTATAACGAATTCAGATCAGTTTTCTGAAAAATAATCGCATTATTTGGAAGGATGGAACAAAATACATACAAATGAGCATAAATTGTTTATCATTCACGCATACAATAACTTGTACATGCGAGTGCGGGAACGCTCCGCTATTTCTTTTACACCCAGTTACACACGCGAATGATCACGTATTACTACGCATACATTTACTAGACCCCATGCATGCAATTTAAAAATTGCCTAATTCGAACCACATAGGCGGAAATCCGTTAAAATGTCAGGGGGCTAACATTATTGCATCAATATGTGTGTGTGTGGGGGGGGGGCTTTCGATCCCACACAACTAAAAAAAGGAGGAATTTGACGGACTTTTAGGGGCTAAGCCCCTGTGAGCAACCCCTCCCCCCACCCCACCACCTAAATTCAAACTCCTTAAAAACTGTTCGCCACCGATCCCCTTGATAAATATAACTTATAAGCGTTATGTATATTAGGGAGTAGGCACAATGGTCTCTATTTTGAATTTGTCAAAAAATAAAGGTGGCTTATATAAAGTTGATACCCAAGGTGATAACGATGATATCGCCTAAGAAAACTGAAGGACTTAGATTGGACGAATTTAAATGTTGATAGCAAATTTCTTATTATGTTCTAATTGAAGTGGTTTTTAATATTTAATAAACCGTTCATGTCATAGTAGGTACAATTCAAATTTAAAAATATTATTTTTTCGTTCTTTGATAATTGAGTTGAAATAAAAATTTTAGAAACCGCAACATTAGTTCAATCACATGACGCATAGAAAATTTGTAAATTAATCTAAATTCATATTTAAAAAAAAATTAAAATCCGTGCTTTAGATTTTTCAGGCAATCAGATATTATACAACATATTTTTGTTTATAGTGACTGACCTCTTTATCAATTTTTATGAATACCTATACTAAACTAATTATAAATAAATAGTATTTATACAATAATGAATGGTGTTGTATTTATGAATATTATTATAATTTTAGAGCTCATCAACGCTATTATATAATACTATAATAGTATAATAACTAATGAATAAATAGGTACGATCTATATGGCCCAAAAACTACTTTTACGTTATAATCGACTCCGATAAACATTTTGATAACTTATATTTTATACTTAGAATGTGAATATATGAATATATTATGATTAACATTAATTATCAATAAATTATAATTTGTATTACGCAAACTACAGACGAAACATAAATAATTACATAACCGTAAACACGGGGAATCCGATTAAGATATCCATTAGTGTTTACGATGTGAATACTGTTATGGTTTTGGTGTTGATGCAATATTATTTTAATGGTATTGAATATCTTTTTATTTACAATAGTATTGAGCTCAAAATATAGACTATAATATAAATTATAATATTATTTACATTTAACAATATTGAATGGGTACAGTGTATATTTTATACTGACGACTTGTGTGTGTGTGAATATAAGTTTAAAGTTTATTTTAGTTTGTGCGTTATGGGCTTGAAATTTAAACCTAACAAAAACAGAAAAAAATTATTGTTATTATTTTTAGATTCTGAGTGGAACGATGAATGTATTGATTTTACAATGATGTGTGTTTTTTTTAATTTTTTTTTTTGTGTCTGTCATTACCTTTTAGGACGGTAAAAGAGTTTGGATTTTCTTCAACAGTACCTTTTCTGATAGGAAAGTGAATCTAGTTGGTATTTTGCGGGGTCAAAAGTAAAATTTTTCCAATAGTTTTCAAAGCGCCGTGAAAAACAAAAGACAAATTAAGGAAAAACGGGCATTTTTACGCAAAATCTGTTTTTGAGAAAATTGATTTTGGTTTTTGGTGCAACTTTAAAACGAATGACTGTAGATACATGAAATTTTCACTGGTTGTTTATATTTCTATTTTCTATATATGATAAAATTTTCAAAATATTTTAATTTGCTTTGAGCTGTT
>NC_042496.1:12808011-12809793 GCF_005508785.2 Acyrthosiphon pisum | reverse complement strand
ATGTTTTCAATTTTTTAGTTTTTTTTCTATAAATATCAATAAAGTTTTATCTATTGGCCAAAAAGTGTAAAAAATTAATACAAGGCTCGTGATACATTGTTACAATAGCAGTTGAAAAATATTAAAAATACATAGGCACAATTATTTTATATAAGCATTTGAAGTTGAAATTTTGACAAAATTTATCAAATTTAAAATTGAATAATTATTTTGTAGTTAAAAATTTATAAAATGTTCAACTTTTATATCTAAGGATTGAAAATTTAAAACGAATATTCGAATATTTCGAATATAACGAAAAGATTCCACGTAAATATTTAATTCTGTTACCAAAAATTCTAAGAAATACACATGCGCAGTTTATTTTTATAGTCATTTTAAGTTCAAATTTGGACGAAATTACGTATTAAAAAACATGGAATAACTATTTTAGTTATTTTGTTGTGATTGCATAATATTATTTGTGGGTACTTGAAACTTCTAAAGTATACTATTATATATCTATGATAGTACCACGGTTTGTTGTTGATGCATAACGCGTTACCTAATGGATATTGTGATATGATTAATTTGGAATTTATTATTGATATTATAGATAAGTATAGATACTATAGATAAGTATACTTATAATAGGTATGTCTAATACCTAGACTGACAAACCGTCTCCGCTCAGAATCGTTTTTCTTATACAGTGATATTTATCATTGAATTCAAATTTAATACTATCCATTATACAGTGACCCACTCGTAACCTACTGTACAGCAGAGCGACATCCACTTACCCACCTTTTTTTTTATTGACTCATTCAATAAACATAATATACTATTTGAATTATATTTTAATGATTATTATATCAATTATTATTTGAATTGCATTAACTTTAATTATTAGTTTATTATTTAATAATTTATTTTGTGATAAATCGGAACTCCTCTATTACATTTTTTTTTATCTAATACCAGTATATAACTATATATACTATTATATTAAGTATAGTTATATACAACACTTTTCCTTGTTTTTTTGTGAATGTAGGGATGGATTTTTATTTCTTTGAAGTCTAAAGGTCTTAAGTGTCAAATTATATATAACCTATAGGTATCTATGAAAAACAGTCTACATGGATGTTCTTCAAAATCATAGGCGTATTCTGTGGTAGAAAGGGGACACCGCTGAATATTTAATTTTTATCATAAAATATTAAATCATTTTTTTTTTCTAAACCACAAATACACTTTACCTACATAATGTAGGTACTTAATTAATTACTTAGTGATAATACATTTTTAATACTTATTTTTTTTTCACTATTTATCTAAAATATCTTTATAATATACCCACTTTTCATTATATTTTCAGATATTATCTTAGATTTAAAAAGAAAATTTTTCTTGAATTTCTAACTTAAAATAATTAGCGAATTCTCGTCATTTTTACGTATTTTGTCAATATTTGAACTTTAGATGTATATAAAAAAAATTGTGACTATGGATTTTTAATTTTTTTTATCTGCCTTTGAAACTATATACTAGGAGCCTTCTATTAAAATTTCAAGCTTTTTTAACCAACAAATAAAATTTTATTGATATTTATAGAAAAAAAAACTAAAAAAAAGATGGGTACTTAAGTGGATGTCGCTCTGCTGTACAGTAGGTTACAAGTGGGTCACTGTATAATGGATAGTATTAAATTCGAATTCAATGATATAATATCACTGTATAAGAAAAACGATCCTGAGACGGAGACGGTTTGTCAGTCTAGATATTAGACATACATATTAT
>NC_042496.1:12792592-12807697 GCF_005508785.2 Acyrthosiphon pisum | reverse complement strand
AAAAAATAATTGTGCCTATGTATTTTTAATATATTTCAACTGCTACTGTAACAATGTATTTACTTTGACCCCCAAAGTACCAACTAGATTCACTTTCCTATCAGAAAAGGTACTGCTGAAGAAAATCCAAGCACTTTTACTCGCGTAAATTGTGATGACAGACACAAAAAAAAATTAAAAATTAAAAAAAAAATTAAAAAAAACACATCATTGTAAAATCAATACATTCATCGCGTTCCACTCAGAATCTAAAAAAATGGATACTAGAAATGTACCTTAAGCAACTCAAATTATTTGGAAAATGTTATGAATTTATGATGTACAGAAAATGCTATAATATAAACATTCAGTCAAAATTTCATGTTCCTACGGTCATTTGTTTTAGAGTTGCACCAAAAACCAAAATCGATTTTCTCGAAAACAGATTTTGCGTTGTTGAAATGTCCGTTTTTCCTTAATTTTTCTTTTGTTTTTCACGGCGCTTTTGAAAGCTACTGGGACATTTTTATTTAGTAAATTTAATACAAGATATTGTCAAAGAAATAAAAAGGAATAAATAAACAATTATGTATATATAATATTATATATGATTGCATGTTTGTTAGTATAATCGAATTAATATGGTTTAAGTATTCCCAGTAATTTAAACATACATAGTACGTATTACGTACCTATACAATCTACATATCATATTATTTTCGATAATTGTATCTGTGTATACCCATACTAACTACCTACCTATTTTAGTATAATATACAACTGTACATGATTTTACGGGAGTATTTAGTTATGATTAACAACTAAACTAAGCTGTTCATATTCATATACAAATGAGGATGATAATAATTGTGTGGTAAAATATAAAGGTGGAGTTGTAAGTACCTACATTTGAGTGACATGAAGAACCTTATTGAGCTCTCATTCATTCAAGCCCCTAAAAATAGAGTTTTTCCTAATTAGGGAAGACACAAAATTTAAAATAAAAGGATGAACATAAAGAAAGGTATATAATATGTACTATAATGATATACAGGGAACCTCGATAAGTCTAAATTCAAGGGAAATGCAATTGTTTCGACTTGTCGAAGTATTCGGAGTATCTTTAATAGGCAACATTATTTTTCTTTTTTATTAGCATGCCTAAAGTCATCTTAATTTTAACGTATAGAGGAATAGAAGTAAAATTAGTTTTTCGAAATAATCAGGTACACTCGGTACAGAAATATTCAACTAGTATTATTTATTTAATATGTCTTCAATAGGAATCGTTTTTCATCGAATACATTGATTTATCATTGAATTTAAATTTAATACATCCAATACTGACATATTTAATGACGATGTATGCATCTATCAAGAACGTTAATGGTGATTAGTAGGCCTCGGATTTATATTATGCGCTCAAAAATCACGAAATACCTATATTCTTAAAAATATTCGTTTATACGCCAAAAATTAATACATTTGCGTAAAATATGATCATAAAATTAAAAACTAAGTTTTTAAAAAAATTACTATTTTGATTTAATATAATTATAAAAAAAAATAACTTTCATACGTTTATTTATTCATTTATTATAGACTATTGTATTGATTTTAAATAATTCTTTTTTTCCAGCTAGGTACTAAATAGGCAATCTTTAATAATATCTTTGTTTCTATTTTTCAAAATTGTAGGTAGATAAGTAAAGATAGTATTTACTTAAGTTACAAAATAGTGTCATATCCCTATACCTATTGGCTATTACCTACCTATCAATATACTGTAAAAAAACTAAATATAGTTTTTACTTTTTTTTATATATTTTAATAATATTTCAATATTTATATTCTATAATATATCTGATTTTTTTTCACACAAATTAGCATAACCTTATTATACTAATAGAAAAAAAATTAATAATAATGTAATACAAATATTATATACCTAATAAAATATACCTACTTAGACATATTATAAGCCATTATAAACTGGCAGAAAACCATTTTTTGTATACAATTATTTATTAATGAATTCAAATTTAACACATCCATTACAGTGTCCTACTCAATAACTAGGTACCTATACAATCGAGTACTTGACATCTACTATAATACAGCATAGCAACTTTTAAAATTTTTAAAAATTCCTAAAATTCCTTAATATAACATTATTTGTACATATACAATATACATTAATAATTTATTGTTTTCATAGTTATATGAATAGCTATTTACCTTTAAAGGCTTTTTTAATTTACAGTTTGAATTTAATTAATTAATTTCATTAGGTAATAATAATAATATATCTATTAGCAATAATTTACTATAGGTACCTAACTAATAATTTATCATCTGGGGTGAATACTACAAAATTACATAATACATAGTATCTGTAATATGTGATATGTAAAATATATATGGATAAATGTGTATTGTGATGAATATCAGTTAAGATAGTCAATTGAATCATTTGAAATTTTAGCATATTTAGTAGGCATATATATTATTCTTATTATAATAATAATAAATAATAATTATTATTTATTGTTTTCTATAACTTCATATTCATTAAAATATTGTAGGTACCTATTATATTGTATCATAGTTATAATGACTTATTTATGTACCTATGTAAAAATAAATCATATATAATAATATAATGTTTATTCAACGTATATTTTATTCTGTACTTTATGTCCTTACTCAATACTTATACATTATTTTGCACCGTTACATGAGCTCCATAAATATTTTATATTTCAATTATAATTATATCAAATGTTAGTGATATTATATAATATCAAATTAAATTCGTTATTACAAAATTATTTATAGGTACCTAAATTATAATCGGTAATGTATTTTATGTAAGCGATAAGAAGCACTGCGGGGCACTCCAAACAAAGGATATGAACTTCTTTGAATAACGTCTTTGAGCCTAACTAATAAAACATAAGCTTTGAGTATCAAAAATGTCTAAATAGGTATCTCTGACAAAAATTGTTATTATTTTATTTCTCCAAAAATGAATCCAACTACCTATCTGTATTATTCAATATGGTAGTGCCGGTAGTGGTATTTTTATATTATATTTGGATACAGAAATACATATTAGGAATGTAGAGTTGCTGAGCATCTTTTAAAAATATCATTGCGTCATCGAAAATACAAGTTCACAACGACAATGACCAAAATATAACGTTGGATGTAGTCTATACTCTGTAGGCATACACTATAATATCATGAAAATTGAAAATGGATCTTATATTAGAATACCAACTACCTGCTTGTAATGTGTATATTTAACTTATTTAGCACACTTATCTTATCAAAACAATAGATACCTACCTACATAAGTATCAACATGTTATAGGTACCTATTTAAAAATATTGAAGATGCAAATTTCAGAGAAACGTGAGTGCTTTTTGTGCGAATATTAATTGTTCATTAAAGTATAATAATATTAAGCATGTACAATATTATACACCCACATATACATTTTTGAATTGTAATAATATTGTATAATACTCATAGGCGGAAATCCATTAAAATGTTAGGGGTGGAAAACATTTCTAACATGAATGTGACACATTTAAAACTGTCTAGTTATTACTGTAATGTTATTTCGGAGAAGCTGGAAAAAGTTAATGGTCCGATTCAAAAATATTTCAACCGTTACACTAGTAATTGTCAAACTGCAAATAAATTATTTATTTTATTTTTTTATTATATTTACTTGATTATTTAATTTTTAATTTTTTTTTTCTATCTGTCTTCAACATTTTGGATAGTAAAAATGTTCTGATTTTTGAAATCAGCATCTTCTCTAATAGAATAGTGAATTTAGTTGGTACTGTCTAAGAGGTTAAATTGAAATTCATTATAATTTTGTTTATTTTATCAATTCCTATACTTGATAAAATTTTCAAAATATGTTGACTTGTTTTGAGCTGTTTACGGAAATTACAAATTTATTAATCATTTTAGTTTTTTTTTTCTATAAATGTCAAAAAAAATGTACCTATTCGTTGGGTAAAAATGCTTGAAAATGTTATACAAGGCTTTCCACGCATTATTATAATATCAGCTTAAAAATATTAAAAATACATAAGGAAGATTTTTTTATAAACTTTTAGAGTTCAAATTTAGATACCATTTTTTTAATTGAAAATTAACAAATTATTTTTAACCTTTAAAGTGACATTTGATACCTATAAAATAAATATTCGTTAATACATACATAATCGTTAATGATTAACCACATACAACAGTAATAGCTACAAATAAAAATAATTGTCTAACAATAAAGATAATATAATACAATTTAAAAATAAATAAAAATTGATGATTTATTCATCCGATACAATCTAAGTGTCTGTTCACTTTTGCTGTTAAATATTATATTACCAACAAGCTTAACTGCGTAACATCAATATATCATAAATTTTTAACCTATATATGTATAGGTAAATATAATATATGTTTGTATAATTAATGTATACCCTTTATTTAGCTTAGTCCCTAAAGCAAAAGGACAAATTCTGATCGCGTCATGCCGTCATCGTTCTTCATTCATCCAAATACGTAAGTTCCAAAAAAAAAAACTTGAAAAGCAAGGAAACTAGAGCGTATGCGTAAAAACTAAAACATGAACTTTGGATTTCCGTCGATTTTTTTTACACCATCGTTTTTTACTTGTTAATATACGTAGGTTCCATACAAAATCGATAAAAATAGGTCAGCCGGTAAAGTGATTTTGTTTCGTAATAAGTTAATAACTAATGTGTACCTAGTAATTAACTGATAAGCAATCTACAGCAATATTTAAAAATTTAATTTGAATACATTGTATATGTACAAAAAACAATATATATAAATGTATTTAACACCTGATAACTCGATTAAAATTTTGAGGTAGGTATAGGGCAGCTAAAATTAAAATTGATGTAAGCTATTAACATTTTTAAGGGGATTTACATTTTGAAGTAATCTGCTGTAATGCTTTTTGCCCCAAATTGCAATAGTAGGTATTCATTCTGAATGAACAGATTCAAGTTGGTTGAGAAATTATTTTGAGATCTTCTACTTTACACTTTTAATTAGTCAGTCTTAAATTTTAAATACTAAAATAAAAAAAGCAGATGTTGCTCTGCTGTACAGTAGATTACAAGTGGGTCATTGTATAATGGATTGTATTAGAATTGAATTCAATGATATAATATCATTGTATAAGAAAAACGATTCTGAGCGGAGACGGTTTGTCAGTCTGGATATTTTATATTGTTATTATTTATTTAGATTATGTAATTTTAGATTATTATAAAAAATTATTTTATTAGTGGCTTAGACCTTAGACGACAGGGGGTGCCCGAGCACCCATAGCCCCCCCTGAATCCACGCCTGGGTACAGTGATGTACATATTATTATTCATTATAATAAGTCAGTATAACAAAAACTTTGAAATCAAAAACGAGACTAGCTATTAATAATACCATTGAGTATAGATAATATCTATCTATATAGTATACTATATACTATGTACTGTATATACATTATCGGGTGGGGGGGGGGCTCGAGGGGGCTTAACTCCCTCCCAAAAATGACCTTCAAGCTCCCTGCTTTTAATTTTGTAAGATCGAAGCCCCACGCGGCCCCGCTCACATTGATGTTAGTAATGTTAGCCCCCCTGAAATTTTAATGGATTTCCTTCAATGTATATTCAATGAACAATGATAATACTCAATATCAGTTTATTTATTATTCATTTAATTCAATTGAAACTTGTAAGAAAATATATACATGAATCATGATATACGATAATTACGACAATTACATACCTATTTATGCTGTTTTTGCTTTTAACTATGCAGAACTTTGTTGGTTTTTCGTGCATACGCAGAAGCATGGAACAACATGTGCAGCGCAGCCTAGTTGAGCCTACTTTCACCGCGGGAACTACGAACTATCACCACAGAATAAACAAATAATACAGTATAAGAGCATAATTCATAATATACAATGTGCATAATCTAAGGTTGTGACCTATATTGAAGTCGGCTGCCATTAATAAGCAGACAATGTTTACATTTATTTTACATTTATTCATATACATACATATACATACATATTATAGACTGTGATGATATTATTTTGTAAACATTGCCTGCTTTGTAAATAGCGGCTGACTTCGATGATAAGAAATAGACGGGCATAGCTGAGCTATATCCTGGTTGTTGAATAATTCGTATGCGTTTAAAGGTTGAATATTATTATCAATTGTTGTATATATTACACGGCTATAGATATATTCAATCGAGATTATATATTTATATATTATGAATAATTCAGGTACAATATATTGTAGGTACTAGGTAGGTTATCGTAATGACGTTGTGTAGTTGTAGCATTGATTATAAATACAATATTATTTATAATCAATGGTTGTAATCGTATTCATTCTCAACGATCCCGGCGGCGTTTAATTAAAGTAACCACGTTTATTGTTTAAACCGCATATCAAACACATGACGTTACTATCGTTGATAACATTGCTAAATGATAGTGAATAATAATGATTATTGATATGATGACCGATGGATAATATTATACATTATACATTTATACGCTATATAGTCAGTACTTAACAGAATATTCGATCCATATTCAGTTAATTAGTTTCATCATGGTACTAGAGTTGTAATTACATAATTCACTTACGAAGTAGTATCGCCGGTCTTGTTGGCTCGTCTTCAAACAATTTTAATTCCGTGAGTATTTGATTTGTATAGTAAAATAATTTTTAAATAATTTAGAAAATATGTTGTTTTTCCTTTTTGATTTCTCTTTTATTTTACAGGTGACTAAGGCTTGAGACGATGCCAAACAGTGGTACTGCATCTGCTGATTCACTACCTAATGTGGCTGCTCATCTACCCTCAATATTTATGTCCCTGCGCACTAAACTTCCGTCTCACGTATTAGCCATTCGGCCCTGGTCACTGAGTGCATCAATAATACCAACCTTATTAGGCTGCACCATTGCTCAGAAACTAAATTCCAACATAGAATTTAGTCTCCTGACGTTGCTGTTGACTCTACTTACGGTTGCCTTGGTCCATGGAGCTGGAAATGTGGTGAATACCTACTATGATTATGTCCGTGGCATTGATGGCGGTAATAGTGATGATCGAACCTTGGTTGATAGAATTTTGTCTGAGAATGAAGTTGAAAGGTTAGGTGCTATATTATACTTTTTGAGTTTTGTTACATTCTTTTGGCTCGCCATCATATCTCAGGCAAAAATGGGTCATCTAGCTGCTGCCTATTTATGGGGTTTGAGCATCTCATTTCTATACACTGGTGGATTTGGTTTCAAATACATTGCTCTTGGAGACTTAATATTCTTGATACTGTTTGGACCTGCGTCAGTCTTATTTGCTTATTTATCTCATACTGGTCAACTTAATTTGGAACCAATATATTATGCTATACCGTTAGCATTAAATACTGAAGCTATATTACATAGTAATAACACAAGAGATTTAGAAAGTGATAGAAAAGCTGGTATTGTTACATTAGCAATATTAATAGGCCGAACAGCTTCAATAATTTTTTATGGATTTCTTCTATTTACTCCATATATTATGTTTGTTGTTTTATCAGTGAGATATTCTAAATGGTTTTTATTGCCATTAATTACAATGAGCTATGCGTTTAAAATAGAAAGAGAGTTTAGAGATGGTATAAATATTCAGTCTGTACCTAAACGAACTGCTAATTTAAATTGTATTTTTGGAATTTTATATATATTGGCTGTAATGGCAACTGATAAATCAAATTTGCCATTTAATATTAATTGAGATACTAATAATTGAATGTTATGGCTATTAGTATCGAATGTTCTTACAGTAGGTTGCGATGGTCCTAACAACGTTCCTTAGGGTGTATAGTTATTATGCATCGAGAACATTATTCTGAATTTTTTTTTATTATTGTAACAGTTTTATATTTTCTAATCTATAAGTAAAAATTAATGTATTAAAAAAATGAATGTTTAAAGAAATGTTAATGCTATGTACACATACATTATATTATGTAGTTGAAAAAACCTTAACTAAAATATCCAGCTAATTTGGCTGAAATGTACTGAATATTCTATTTTTAATTACAATTTTTGTTACTTTGCTTAATAGAAATCTTTATTGTACAAACACACCTAAGTTATAAGTTATAACATTAGAGATTAGAATACTGGTTATTATTTTTTTTTTTTACAATACCTTAAATATGTGAAATTTAAGTATCACAAATTGTTGTTTTTTGTTTAACAAATAAATATTATATAATCAATGTGGAAATCATGATATAGAGTTCACTGTTAGCATTGATTTATTATAATAGTATGTGATGTTTTATCTAATTTTAGGAATATTATTTTTTATTTTCCTTTACTAATATATATTTATCTTAATTTATATACAATATGCATATACACTAAACAGTATAATGTAGTTTGATAATAAAACATAATAATATTTATTATTATACTGAATACAGTCATTAAGTACTTACTCATTAAGATTTTAATGCAAAATAGGCTGTTTTTTGTAGTACCTATAAACATTGATTGACCCCATATAATATATGTCTAATTATTATTTATGTATATAAATTACAATAACTTGTAATTAATATGATTTATTCATAAAATTTAAAAAAAATGCTTTATATTTATCTCATTTAAAATTTAAGAAGAACAAAATTAAAATATTTAAAATCAAAGTCTTCCTTGAATAAACCCATGTATATGATGTTGTATAATATTAGTATAATCTACTGAATTTTAAATTTTGTAAATAATTTATCAACTGAACAATCAATTTATTGGTATACATTGCATATGATAATTTATAATAATGAATTTCTTTAATTAATATTATTAATTTTGTTTTTGACCAAAGTAATCTGTTAATATAGATTTAAAATAGGCCATTAAATATTTTATTAGATTTTGAATTAAATTTAAGATTATTCATTGATTAACTGATGTAATAATTGATATAAAAAGAACCAAATTATGCAAGCATGTAGTACTTAAGAAATAAATATTTATTATTAGGTAATTCAAAATATGTTGTTATTAAGGGCCAGTTGCACCGTCTCTGATTAAAGTTAACCGGAGTTTAATCGGCCGAATTTGCCCGGTTAAATATCTGTTATCAGCTGATTAAGCTTAATCGAAGTTTAACCGTAGACGGTGCAACTGGCCCTAATATTATTAAGATAGTAAGATGTATTATTTGTCAGAAAATATTAAACAATGTAACACACGCTTACATTTTTCCAATATTTCATATAAATATATAATACCTATGTAGACAAAAACAATCAAAAATTAAATATTTTTTTAAATTAATTATTTGTAAAATTATTTAACTAACTTACACCAAACGTTAAGTGATTCAGATAATCTCGCATTGAATACAATAGTGGTAGTGACTTATAAAATATAATTCAAAAGAAGTTAGCCGGTATTTTCATTATAATTTATAATTATTGTCCGTTTTCTAAAAACAGTGTTAACTTATGTGTGTATGTATTATGTGTACATTGTATAATACCGTCCAGGCCATGTATCCATTAGTAGATATACCGACTACTGAGTCATGCATTTTTAAATTTTAATTCCTTATTACATAGTAGAATATTTTTCGGAGTATTTCGATACATTAAAATTATCAACCTGATAAACTACTTGTCTGAAATTTGATTTTTATTGATCAAAATGCTCCGAATAATATCCTATTTATGAATATGAAATTAAAAAGTAGATCACTGCTTAGCTGTACAGTAGGTGTCGAGTGGGTCATTGTAATGGATGTTTTAATTTTGAATTCAATGATAAATCATTGCATAGGTATTTGCATACGAAAAACCATTCTGAGCAGAGACAGTCTGCCAGCCTATTATTATATAATTATATTTCTATTAATTATTATAGTAAATAATGTTAATATTACTTATTAGTAATACGCTATAAACTATAAATACCTAAGCAATAGCATATAATTTATAAATCTAATAGCATATAATTAGGTATTTTAAAATGTCATTGTGTATTTGTGTATATAATATATAATAATATAGGTAGTTAAAACTGTAAAAGTATCAAATACCCACGAAAAATATTATTAAATAACCTACGGGCTATGACACAATAGGTAACTGAATCGTTATTCTTTGTTTAAATATAGAATTGCGTCCATATTTTAACTTAAAATATTTAATGAATAAAATTGTGTTTGTATATTTTTTTTAGATATGTTGGTTCTAGTAAGTTATAGTTATGAGAAACGTTACATTACATTTTCAAGCCTTGGCCTTTAGTTATAAAATTGAATAGTTTAAAATGTTTAAATACAAAATAATTTACATATTTTCTTGATTTTGTAAAATGTCCACTTCAAACGCTTAAAAAAAAAAAAACGTGGTTACGTATCTTTAATATTTTTAAATACCCTTTTTTTTTCAGTTTGTAACCGACGACGCCGCGGGAACTGCTTTCGCAATACTTCCGCGCGCCGCCATCGTTTATTGAATCAATAATACACAACGGCCTCGGCCAAAATGAGGGTAGGTGGGACATTCCCCCATCTTAGACCCTCACAATGGTTAGGTACAATACATAGTTAAGTATGGGGAGGTAGACGGGACATTTCCCCGTCATAACCCCCCCCCCCCCCTTACGATATAGATAGATTAGCTGGTCTAGAGCTTTTCGAAGACTTGGCGAGCCAACCATAGTCCGCAGCTCTGGTGTCGCGTTCTGAAGCTTCTTTTCGAGGGCCAATCGTAGTTCGGTTATAGAACTTTATCGATAGAACGGAGATTCAAAGTTCGTGTATTTTGTAATAATTAACTGAATAATTTTTTTTAAATAATTGACTATTTGAAAATTACAATCTATACAATATGTTCAATAAGTAATAATAATAATTTACAGACAGTTGACAGGTATGTAAGCACATAAGGAGGAAATCCCAAATTTCTGACACTTCTTAATATATTATTAAGTTTTCAAGTCACGGCACCAGTTCCTTTGGAGGCGTCTGGTTATATTCACCGGAAAGTGTTTGCAGTGAAGTTAACTCATTGATAAATGATAGTTAGGAATATCTCGAAGATAGACTTGGAAGCGTTTGTATTAGATACTAGGTAGGACTATAGGAGCTGTTTCGTTGATAGGTAATTTAGGCACTAGTGTTTCAATGCAGAGCTTGAATTAAATAATTAAAATTATTTAAAAGAATCGAGGATCCGTCATTTATATAATACCTACATATTATATGGGATATACTCTAGTAAGACTCACTTTTTTTACAGAATCCTTGATTTAGAATCTTCTTCTTCTTAGAAGAACTTTTTGCTAAATCAACTAATTTGTACCTAGTAATTTCATTTAAAAGAAAAAAATATGGTATTATAAAGCTTAGTGCACTATTAGGTATACATTCACTCTCATAAAAATAGTGGAAACATCAGCACTGATTATATTAATTGAAGTGGCCAGTGACTTTCAGTAAATAATATAGTGAGAACAGTGTTTTTATATTTTTTTTTGGTATTTTAAATAGGTACTTTCTCAATTTCAAGATAGACACTGTAGTACCTAGTAGCTATATACAATCTTAAAACAAATTAACTATTATACATAATATACAAGGGGTTTTGTATAGGCAATTTTTATGATATTTTATAAAAAAAAAAAACTTCAAAAATTTTCAAAACTATTATAAAAGTAATTAACGATTGGTATATTATAATTTATAGCATTATTTATTTTATTTTTATTAATTTTATTAATTAACGCCAGTCGGCTATTATTACAATATTGTAATAAAATATAATATAATATAATATTATGAGTATTACCAGGGATGCGAATGCTAAGTCGTTCCAGTATTTGAGGTGCGTCGATATTACCATAATTCATTATAGTGTAATCAAGAAATTTAATTTAAATACCTAGTGCATTGACATTTGAATGCATTTCTATATTTTATGAACAAAAGTGATGAAACAAAAAATATATTATAAAAGTCAAAGTTACCTATAATGGACTATGATGTGAGTTTTTTTTGTATGCATACATTTAAATATTTAGAAAATTAAAAATTAAGGTAGCTATCGAAAATCAGCAATGTTAAATAATGTTGTTAATCATTGTTTTTAGGGTTCCGTACGGTAAAACAGGACCCTATTAGATACTAAGGCTCCGTTTCCGTCCGTCCATCTGTCATCAGGCTGTATCTCATGAACCGTGAAAGTTAGACAGTTAAAATTTTCACAGATGATGTATTTCTGTTGCCGCTATAACAACAATTAATACTAAAAATCTGTCAGAATATATAATATAAACAGTATTTATAGATAATGGTACGGAACCCTTTGTATGCGAGTTCTTGGTCGGTTTTTTACGTTAGGTTTTTTTTTTTTTAATTGATCTTAAGCCCGTTAATTGTGGCTATTAGCTATTAATAGGGGGTAAGGGTGGGGTAATGTTGGATTGGAACATGTGGTGTTGTGTGGCAAGGATTTATCACAAAAAGCCCGGGTGGTCACTGGTCACCCATCCAGGAACTACTTTCACCGGCTGGTGCTTGCAATCAGGACACATTTCATGATTGAATGCGACCATTACGCTACATGAAGGCACTGTTAAGTATTTATTTTGATATATGTAGGTAAATCACAAATACAATTTTGTACAATATCCTATTAGTAGAACACGCACAAAATATCAAATGTTTATTCCTTAAGAGGACGCTACACACAGGTTTTCACCACCTAAAAACACGTTTTAGTAGAATTGCTCTCATTTGAGCTGTATTTATCGCATAAAAATCAAATTTCGACCACTTAAGGATAACAATATTATCTGGGTTCCTATGTTGGATAATAAGTATACGTCTACTCAGTCGTTTGTTTTAGACTGTAGAAAATTATAAAATAACCAAATATTTAACGTTTAATAAAAATTACAATGTTGATGGTATCTAAAAGATCTAACATAGGAACACAGATAATGTTCTCATCTTCGTGTTTACGAAAGTTGGTTTTTGTATAATGATTGTAGCCCAAATGAGAGTGATTCTCCTGAGACATGTTTTTGAAAAAAAAATTCGTATTTGTATAACCGTATAGTGCTGCTCTGGTGGCTATAGCGGTTGCGTACAAAACTGTACCGTCTGTACCCGTTACCCCCACACCGCGTACGGTACCGCACCATAGATCGAATAGGCCGGTTATCTATCGAAGGCGCGCACAGTTTATAAATATCCAAATTGTCGATATGAAAATAGCAATATTTCCGATAAATATTAATTTGTACTTCAATAATAATTATTTCCCAAACAAGCCGATGTTTGAAGCCGGCTTTTATCCATGTAGTAATTTCATTTGGGAATTGTGATGCAATGGAAGCAGATGGAGTGGTTGAAGGTTTTTCACGCAGCATTGAAATGCATAGTCTCAAATATAATAAATTAATAGGTAGGTACATAGATAATAAGGGTACTTCCCCCCATTCTTCCACAATTGTTTTTGTTTTTTTCCGATTATTTTGTAAAATGTTGGTAATTTTAAAAAATGACCTCTTTAAAGTACAAACAATAGATTCACTTTTCTAAAAGGAAATGTGCTAAAGTCGAGAATTAATGTATTATTTCTGCTCCAAAAACTGTAATTAGATACAAAAAAAAACATTATTTTTTATATTTTTCGCTGTTATAGGAGACGGAGATAGCAGTGTGTTAAAAAAATTAAATGAAATATTGCCATATGGACCAGATTTTTTTATAGAAAAAATAGAATGTCGAAACCATTTGCTTAGGAATTTTGGTCAAAAAATGACAGCTTTAGCAAATAAAAGTGAATTTCCTATTAATTTGAGAAAATTTATTTTATCTCAAATTCAAAGATTTCGTTCTGACGTTACCAAGGCGGTACAATTTAGAAAAAACCAAGAGATACCTAAGGCTCAACAAATTACAGGTTTATTATAGGCTAATTATTTATAGTTATTATTTATTAAGACCATTTTTGTGTATTTTATTTTCTGAGTGGAGATTGTATTTCACCTATATGTATATTATGTCTACAAAATAATTCAAACTCAAACCCTCGTAGAAAATTAATGTAGCTTTATGGTAGACTTTTTTTAAAATTAATGTGGTGGAAAATTATGAGGAGCCTTGTATTAAATTGTTAAGTTTATAACAATTTTATCGTACATAATATTATTACTCGTAAATCGAATAAAATCTATTACTAACACTAAATTTGTTCTGTTAATTTTTAGAACTCAGATCAGATATTGCTAATAGTATTTATCATAGATTAGGCCAACACACGAATTGTGCAACTTACTTTTGTCCTGGAGAAAAAGAAGGTGAAATAAATTTAGTACCGCAGGCTGAAGAGTGTGGTTTATTACGAGAAATGAATCAAATACTGTTTCGACTTACTAGAGTTGAAGCTGCTGTAATTGCATTTAATTCAAAACAGTATCTTAGGCAGGTTCATAAGACTATGCAAAATACAAGCCCAGGTAATTATAAATCCAATTGTCTAGTATAACATTAATGTGTTTATGCTTTATTCTGTATCTATAAACTGTTTTTTAAAGGAAAATTTGGCAAAAAATATTTAAAAAATATAGAACGTATAAGAGCCAATTGTTTAAAAAGACGACAGTTGTTTTCTAACAATGCTAGCTCAAAATTCAAAAGCCGATCTCAATGTACAGCAGCGGATCAAAATTATGGGTTAGCTGAACCATTAATCGATACAATGACCAAAGAGGATTATGACAAAAAAAAATTATTATTTTTACAAAAACTAAATGAGGCTGATAGAACTGAGATCGAAATTTGTACAAGAGATCAAAGTAATAATTCTCTTTGGTATAAAGAAAGAAGACTTCGAATCACAGCGTCAAATTTTGGCACGATATGCAAAATGCGACCTTACACTAGTTGTAAGAAAAAAATCCATAGCTTGCTATACGCACCAAATCCCAAAACAAAACAACTAACCTATGGTAATGTTATGGAATCGAAAG
>NC_042496.1:12790055-12791872 GCF_005508785.2 Acyrthosiphon pisum | reverse complement strand
CAATACATTCATCACTCCGTTCAGAATCTAAAACTGTTGGTACTGAAATACATATATAGGTAACTATGTACTACAGATAACAGTTGAAATTGTGTTTATAACACATGTTACAGCTACCAAATTGGATAATGAAAGATTCTTCGATCATAGTAAAACGAAATAGTAATTATTATTTTCAAGTTATTGGACAACTGCATATTACTAAACGTGAACTCTGCTATTTGGTAGTATACACTGAAAAGTGGACCACAGTAGAAAAAATTTATTATGATCATACATTTTGGATACAAAATATGTCTGAAAAATTAATGTCGTAAGTAGTTTAAAGTACCAATATCAGTCCTACTAATTTAACTGAATATGACATGAATTTGTATTTTAGGTTTTATTTAAATTGTCTCTTGCCTGAACTCGTCGATCCCTTATATGGCAAAAGATTGTTAATAAGTGATATCAGGGATCCGGATGGTGATCAGGTGATCAGGTGATCGCCTAAAAAGCAAAAAAAATGTGGAACTCATTTATGTTAGATTCTTACTTGAGTGAATTTCTTTAGCATAAAAAAAATCAAAGTATTTACACTGTATTTACTCAAATAATAAATGGCATTGATAAATAGGTAGGTATATTTTTGTAAAAATATTTCTATTTATTAGTCTATTTGTACAATTAAGAATATAATGCATTATTAGAAACTATTCACTATTGTAATTATATATAAAATGTATAATTATAAAAATGTATGTGACCCACGGCAACTTCTATTTGCTTAATGTGGTTCAGCCTTTCCGAAACGATGGACACTCCTGCTATAGCCATTATATAATATGTACATTAATATAATCAAGCTTATTATTATTTTTGAATTAAATTAAATCGGACAGGAATACAGAACACATCATAGATCGCGACTTGTGCAGCCTTAGCACTGAAGTTACTTCATTCGTACCTACCAGTTGTATCTTAGTTTAAAATACAGGTGCACCACCAAAACCATCGGTGGTAGCTTATTTACGTAGGCAGATGACGACAACATTATATTATATTATTATTGTATACTTGACACTTGTGTTATATGCTTTAAATAAGAATATGATTTCATAATATTTTGATATTCAGCTTTCTACAAACAAATGGTATCTAAATATGCCACTGCACAACTGCAGTCTGCAGGAAGTTACCGCAGCCCGCAGGCATAAGGACTAGACAATTCAACTTGTGACTGTGGTGCAGTGGTGGACGTGAAGACACTTATATAAAACAATTTAATATATTCTAAATAGTTAATTATGTTCACTAACCAACACACGCAGATGAGTAACAAAAATATTATGAGACCACGTAATTCAAAAATTGCCTATCAAATACCCCTTACAAATGTTTTCATCACCTGAATAAATTATATATCTGTATGATAATAATTCTGACTATGTTTCTTCACCTTAAACGCACATAATAATCACAATATTTAAAAAACCATATAATACCGTATATTTTAAAAACCATATAAAACAAAATATAATCAAAATAAATAATAATTATTAATATCTATTAATATAATATAGTAACCTATATAGCATTTTACTATGTTGTATAATATAGGTACAGTGTATGTTGTATATTATTATATACAACATAGGTACCTACAACACTTTTATTATAGGTACACATTAATAATTACTATCTATACTTAATGGTACCATAAAATTATTTAAATACATTTCAAATACTTAACAAGACTGCATATAATTTAGTCCATGTGTATGAATGTGTACCGAAATTCATATTATTAAGGAACTTGAATGATCGTTCTAATG
>NC_042496.1:12765865-12788363 GCF_005508785.2 Acyrthosiphon pisum | reverse complement strand
ACATGTTACATAGGCACATATAGGTTAAATATTTTATATTTGGAAATTTGGAGTAGAAAATTGTGTAACTAAGGTGAAATGTTGTATTGAAAAATTAGGAATTGGTTAAGGGGGGTGTGGGGGGCGAAGTCCCCCACGAGTCTGCATTGAATAATTTTGCACTTGGAACGCAGTTTATAAATTGTTGGATTGAGCTCCTCTACTTAATAATTCCCAATTCGAGTACTGGTTATTGTATTGATATTTTATCTAGGTACCTAGTACCTACTACCTGCATATTATACTGGTATCAACAAATTCACATTACTAGCATGTTAACTGTTAAGACTTACGTTCAATGATGAGCACACCCCTCCGGCTTTATGGCTGAAGCCCCCCAAAAATAATATTTTTATATTACATTAAACATTATTATAGCATATTGTTTTGTCACAAATATATTACAATGATGAATGAGAATATTTTTATATTTTTAAAATTTGATTGTTATCTTATACTTATTAGTTTATGAATATACATGATAAGACAATCACCAATTGATAAATTAGTTAAAAAAAATTTGAGATTTATGGAAAAAAATTTCATTAAAAATTATTGGCTATTATTTACTTGTATAGTTGTATGTTAAGAAAGTAGTAAAATTTGTAAGTGCCCAAACAAAAATCCCGAGTATGTGCCTGCTTATGATATAATATAATTGATATTGGAAATTTATTTAATTTTTAAAATTGTAGATAATTATTTTTGTATGGATTAATAACTACAGAGAGGGAAATATTATTCCTGCTTTCTCTCGATTATTAAAATCATTCTTTCTGCATGACAATTTTATGACACCAAAATAAAACATTCATCGATGATTGATCATTGTAGCATCTATAGAATGATCAAAAAAAGAACCATTACGTTAATAAATTTATCGTTTCGTTTAGGATCTTAACTCTAATGTATTCCACCATAATATGAAGATTATATTAATTATAGATATTTCTTTAGAACACAATTATAAAATGTATCAGGCAAAAATTTATATTTAGTTGATATTATACCAGGTATTGGAATAGTATTACATTCGTTTTATTAAATTTAGATTTTATTACATTTATGTTTGTAGCCGGTAGGACAGTGGTCACTGGACACAATTGTTATGTATGGACTATGGAGTTTACAAGGTTTGTAACTATATTATCTTGCATTTGACTATTTGAGTATTGGACGTATTGTGGAAGGTATAAGGTGTGTTAATGTGCCATGTTCTGATGTTCATGCATATTATGTCACATTGTCACCGTCACGCTGCAATGCTTAAAAATGCTAGTTTAAATTAATAAACAATAAATTACAATTTACAATAATATTCAACATTTCCAACATTCACTGTGAAAAAAGCTGATAATATTTTGTTTATGACATTTTTAGCTGATAGCATCGGCGGGATAGTGGCCAATCATCGTGGTGTTACGTTTTTCTTCCATGCCACTTTCTATCAGCTGTTTTCTAATTAATTTGGTTTTCCATCCCATGCCCCCCAGACGACCACAATCGAATACATACCGATACTATATTTTTTATTATTTTCTCCAGCGACCAGCACCGAGCGCGGACTACCAAAGCCCCCGCCAGCTTCATTCTGGTTCTCGCGTCCGTTCTGTGTTTATCTCCGTCACTCGTCTCGTGGTGCTGGTTGTTTCTAATCATCTATTTTTTTGTCATTTTATATTTTTAAATTCACAAACATCCGTAATAATTCCGCTCGAGCTTATCGCACTCCCTGCTAACTAACAGTTATTGGTGGTTCGTATTGTTTTTACTACACGGGCGATTCTCGTTAAAGCGAGCGTGTGAACGCCGCAGACCGAAATGCAGCTGCTGTGCTCGACCAGAACAATATTCGTCTGATAACAGGGAACGAGAACGCGGATAACGTCTGGGGCCCATTGTGTCTTCGATTTCGATCATGTTGCTGAAACGAGATTTGGGCGGTGCGTTAACCATCGGACTAGGAATAGCAACAGTTGCTGCTAAATCAGGTAAAATTATTATTATATATTTTATTGTTACAAGTGACGATTTGCACGGGTTTATCAATATGTTGCTGTGTGGTTGTTTTTCATAATAGAACAGAGACTTTATACAAACATATACAAAATTCTAATACTTATTATATACTCAATCTCATTCTGGTTCTCATCTTTTAAAGTACTTTTTAGAAGTCATATTTATAAGATCTTTATATACTTACTTATCAATCGGTATCTAATGTATCATGTACCTACTACAAGTGATACTAAAATTATTTTATAAAATTATAAAATCTATTAATATACAATTTCATTTGTGTCATTGAAGTACAACTTATCATGCACTTGTATTTTTAATTCAATTATCTTAATTTAGATAAGCATATGTCACGACTATGCAATTTGATATACATAGATAACAAATGGAGTTACCCAACATTAAGAAAAGCATACACAATTGTTTTGTTATTTTTTCTTGAATTCTTTAAAATCAATTTAGGTATAGGTAAACCATTATTTAAATTACTATAAATAATTTCAACAAAAAACAACTGTTTTCATATACAATAACGTTACATTATTGTGTTGCTATTTCAAAACTATATTTAGTACTTAGGTAGGTACATAGACATTAGTTAGGTACTAGATATGTTACTTATGATTAGGATGTATAGCAGTAACATATTGTATACAATTCTGCTCCTTTTATATAATTTCAAATAAATAGGTACCTACATTATTATCAAATTATATAATAATACTTTAAATTTGAATGTATTATGGTAGTGTGGCACACAAAATTACCTATACCTAATATTATTTTAGATGTAATATTTTAACCTCGATTTGAACTGATGATTAAAAAATTAGGAAATCTGTTTTCTTTCCAATTTGGTATTTACTTACTGAAATAAGTAATGATTTTTGAACAAATATAATATGTTTGGCATTAGATTAGTGGGTAAATAAAATAAAAGTACCTACCTTCCTATCAGGTAAATTATTTATTTAAAAATATATATTCTACTCACTAAACCATAAAACAACAAGAATATGAACAGTGTACCCATTTTAACAGTTTGATTTTTACTAAAGTATTCTGGTATTTATTACCATTCAATAATAATATCTTCTATCTATAATAAAAAAAATAGTATATATTATGACCAGTGAGAGAATACGCTGATTCGGCACATTCCCTCGCGACATCCTGCTATCGAGACCAGTAACACTATGGCAGGATGTCTCTTAAGTATGTACAGAAGAACCAATTTTTTGTGGCATGTTCTTTTGCTGGATAGAGTACCTACCTAACTACTTTTAAATAATTATATTTTTATTTTATTATTGTTTGTCATCACTCTTCGGTAATATTTTGGATACTTGTACAATATGCTATCTACTGATAAACCTTTATCTATAGGTGTGCCTAATAGATAATATAATATACTGATTAATGATCATATTATATGCCAATTAATAGTGTAAAATAATTTTTAAATTGATATGCTGGTTTTATTTTTATTATTGTCAAAATAATTAATAGTTTTTATATTGTGATGTATCTAATAAGTAGAGTTGTTTGTATGTATACAATATATTATAAGAGTACATATTATATGTGAATGGATTAATCTCCACTAGATTTCATTATGTTTCTAAATACTAATATTAATATTATAATCTATAAAATGATAAGGAACTGTGTAAATTAAAAATAATAGGCGATAATTATACCCCAAATCCATTGTGTACTGTGTTTCAATTTACATTGTCCACTCCCATTTAGAGTAAATTATGTCCTTGTCGTTGTGGTAAAAATTATGAACTTCAGATTTATGCCACATACCAATACACATTTATATAAAGTAGGCTTTAATAACTTACATTCAATTTGTATACCTACACTTTTTTAGAAAACTTTTAGTCTAATAATTAAAGTTTATAATTTCTAATCGGGTACCTAAATAATATTTATGATTTCCTTAGCTCTTTATTTTATACATAAACATTATAAGTAATAGTAAACTTGAATGGGTTTAATTGATTTGTCTTATCTTATTTTGTACTAAGTATTATGATTTATGTTTAAATAGTGATGAAATATGTGTCTAATGGGAGTAATGCTTATTGATATTAGATATAAGTATATAGTATATACATATTACTAGTTAAATTAGTTTATAATATAAAATATTACCTACCTTTTTACTTCTTTATTCTATTTTATTTATATAACATTGAAGGTTTTAGATGGATTCTACAACTAGCTAAATTTCTCCCAAGTTGATAATGTTAAGAAAACAGGAACTACCACCCCAAACATTTTTATCCATTAAACTTTTGCCCTTCTAAACTTGCGTAACTGTCCCAGCAGTCATAAATTATATTTTATTTGAAGCTATTGAGATCTCACCCTCCAAGAAAATGTCATTTAGTTTTGGAAGTAGGGAACATACTATGCGCTGTGGACTGTGCACCAACTATAAAATGTACCTCCCCCTGTATGTTAATCTCTGAATCAATAGGACCCTTTTGTGTGTATGTATATGTATATGTATATGCATTATTATATTAAGTTTTTCCCCTTAAGGATGACTTATACGTTGTGTATGAGAATCTGATATATTTACTGATCTATTTATATTATGTTTTTTTTTTCTTAAAAATGTAGGCAGTACTTATTTAAAACTATAATACTAAATCATACAGTAATTACCTTTAAGTTATTATTTTTTTACTTAAATTAATTTTAATTTTTTCCATTTTTATATTAAAAAAGAATAATCTACTTATACCGTGTGTCTGTGAAAACTTGGTACACTCAATAACTTAGTACCCTATACATATTTTAGTCTGTAGGAGGTTAATAATTAAATGGTCTTATTTCATGTCCCGCAAAGAGAACTCAAAAATATGTATAGGGTACTGAGTAATATGTGTAATTTAACTGTACAGTGAACCCTGTTTTTGTGGACATACGGTTACTTAATTATAATAAATTATGACTTTAATATCCTTAGATATTTATCATATGATCAAAATAATCATATTTTTTATTTTAGGTATTTAAAACATATTAAACACACTTAATTAAATAAACTATTTGGCTATATTCTCAATTGTGCATTAAATACGCACCTATTTATCAAATTCTTTAATATCTGCATTTGGTCTGCATATAGTATAATTACCACATACCAGGGTTTTTACCTGGTTCTTATATTATATTCATTGATCTGATTGATTAGTATAACTTGCATAATTTTATCGTTTTATTAAAAACTATATAACTGATTGTATGAACATACTGTGTAAATATGTATATATTTAAGTATATTTTATGTATTTTCAATATTATTTAAATATCCATACCCAATGTGTTAATATACCTACTTATTATTATTCAAAAATCAAAACTAATAGATAAAGATCAGTAATATGCATAATATAATATGCATGTAATGTATATATTAAAACTAAAATATAGAATAAAATTGGTATAATTGGTTTTAATTAAATTAAATTTCTAAACAATAATGAGTTTAACAGTAGATCTTATGCCCTTCATCTACATTATTTTTTATTTCATACAACATGTTAAGACCTAAATGACCATATATTTTTTTTATATAGGTAGGTACGACTCAAATTCTATTGATTCCTTTTAAGATTTATCAATACACTTACTTCTTAAATTATTAAATAGTGTCTTATATTTATTTTATATACCTAGTATAAGTGTATTAATTATTACTAGTCTACATGACTACATCTCAAAATGAATCTACCTATTTTATGTATTTAAGTATTTAACACTAATTTTATTTAGTTATGTAGGTATCTATTTATTTTTTTTTATTAGCATAGGTATTAGTTTATTAAAAAGAAATATTTTATCCTTTATCAATATGCAACTGTATAAGTAGTGTTATGTAGGAATACATTCAAAATTGTATTAAGTAGGTAGTAAAACAAAATTATTCACTATAGTCTCTTTTTACTTATAAGTTTTAATGAATACGAATATACGATTGTTTTGTATATTTATAGGCATAATATATGATTATATTATTGTAATTTAATCGGGGTTTGCTTATCTTGGAAAACGACGTTATTGTTTCGTTGGCTTTGTACAAAATATTATAATATTCTTCTCGCGTACTCAAAGTGCGGACGCTTGCTTACTCATGTGGCGTTTGAACATATAGATCGACGTAGATACGTTTCTTATGTAACGACTAACGGATCATTATACTTCAGTAATAGGGTTTCCTCGGTGTTAGAGAATTTGAGATGTATGTTCTCTTCAATAAACCCGTAGAATGTGAAACACAAAAACAATAATCAAAAATCAGAATAATATGTACCTACCTACATCGAAATAATCACTCGCGGAACACGGATTGATACTTACATAGGTATTATAAATAATTTGGCCCGAGAGTATGTAACATTTCCGTAGGTTTATTTATATTGTTTGGGGATTATCTTATAATAATCTACATTTAACCACATCAGTCGAAAACGAAAACATTCTATTTTGCATGTATACGACTAATTAATTTTGTTAATTTAGTTTCAATTTGCGTTTTCAAAATTTTATTCTAAGTTTGATAGGGATATGAATACAAATAAGACAATTATTTTAATTTTATAAAGTTAGGTACCTAAATATTTTTATCATTTGTCAATAGTTTATTTACTATAGCTGACCCCGTGCACTTCGTTGCCCGTTAAATGTATCAACTCTTTATGACTCGAACTTCGTACAATTTGTTATTTAATATTCGGTGTATGGTGTTCAAAATGTATCTTAACTTTTCCGTTTCCCGGAATAAAAATTATGATTCGCAGCAGTATATTATCAGGTAGGCAATCTACCTACGGTAGATCGCGGACTCCGTGCTGTTTGTACGTAGGTGTATGATTTAACTCTAAAGTATCAAAGTTATACCAAGTTGGTCGTATTCCACCTATGGTGGATTAATATAATCAATTAATACAAAATCCTAACCTAACATAACTACTAATATCAGATGAATAAAAAAAAAACCAAATTTAACCATTCCCTAAATTAGTCTGTCTTCTTCCCAGATGTTTAATCTACATACAAACATTCATACCAAGCTGAACCCGTGCATTCCGTTGTCCGTAAAAAATTGAAACTTAAAAAAATTATGATTGTTCAACTGTTTTTTGGGTGTAACTTGCTGCAATGTTCAATAATTTGATTTGGTGCTAGCTTGTACCTGATCTGTCCAAATAACCAATAATAAATAAATACTAATTTCTACTGTAGACTGTAACCAATGGCAACTATTTAAAAAATAAAATTTCCAATTTCCATCATGAACCTCAAGATCCCTGTTTGAGCACCTCTTTAAAATGCAAATTTCAACAAATCCTTTCTTAATGCCCTATGAAATTATTATAAAAATCTATCCTCGAAATTTCAAGTCAATAATTCAAATAGGTTCGGCTCTGCGTTGATTATTGGTAAAGTACACTTTCCTTTATGTATATAGATTAACAGTTCTACCTATGCCCTTATATCGAATGTTTCTTTGTTTTTTTTCTAAAAATATGTTTGTTAGACATACATTTGCTGACCGCTATTAAACATGTTTAGCATAATATATTTATGTTTATTCTGTTCTGAGCGTCAGCTATATTATTGCTTACATTCACAAGACGATTACGAGCCCTACGAAATGTTGTTTGATATTATTATTATATTTCGCGTAAGTACATGAACGGTTTTTTGTTGTTGTTGACATTCGTTAGTCAGTATAATATTATTATTATTTTGTAATAATTATGCTATACATTTGGGCGGCAGACGCGCGTAATGCTCGATGGGTCCGGCGGCGGCTGTTGTAAGGATTTTTTGGATATATGATTTGAACGTGCGGCGCCGTTTTTTTTTTTTAACGAGTCTTCGGAGTCTGCGGTGTCGGGTACGGAGCTGCAGCACAACACCACCGCAGCCGACGACGGTGTCCTTGACCCTCCCCTCAGGCAACGCACACCCGGCCCTCGGTGGCGGACGTGGTTTCTCCGCCGCCGCTACGTGTAATAATAATAATAATCACCGTCGTATCGTATATAATAATATTATGTACGTGCACACGCACCGTGTACGCCTGGCGTAAATCGCGTCGAGGTGTTGGGCGGTTCACGCCTACCACGCGCGCCCGTCACGACTCCGCGGGGCTAATAATATGTAATGTATCATTATGTATGCGCGATAATAATAATAATAGGAAAGGAAATCATGGTAAAAAAAAAATGTACGATTTGGATCTCGGAATTTATGAGAAACGATTTGCATCCGTCCGTCGCACACACTCGGTCGGACGACGACGACTTCCGCGCCCTAAAGTCACTTCGTCGCCACGTGTAGGCATGACGAACCGAGTCCGGTCGTCCGCGATGAACCCCGCCCGCCCACGAGCCGCGCTTGCACGCGCCGTCGGTCGTCAGCCTCGGCCACGGGCGCGCAAAAATCGTTGTTACCCGGGGATAACGAATAATAATATATACCATATTGTTATTGATCCACGAAAAATCGCTGCGTGATGCCTATGTTACACTAGCGATACGCTTCAAAAAAGTTATCAACAAAATCGTATACTGCATAGTGCACACCTTTTGTCTTGTTATACGGCATCGTTTGCAAAATGTCTGCACGAGCGCGTGGACCTGTAATGTTTTTTTTATTTTAAGTACACGCATATTATACACTCTTACGGTGTGTAGTTAGTGTGTACACACTTGAAATCATTCGGAGAGATGATTAACAATAATTAAGAACTCGCGCCGGGTTGTTCTCCCGAGTTATTATTGGCACTCCCAGCGCAATGGTAATCATAACAATTTATTAGTGGTTAATGGATATATATTTTTATAATGTGCGCTGGCGGTTGGCGGCGTTGATGTAGTCGTCATTGTACATTTGGAATTTAATTCTAGGACTCGTGTACACGCATACGAAACACACGATAGACCATCTGTAAAACGTGTATAATACAGTGCATGCAGGTGTTGTACAACACGATTTACGGGCTCACGTTTATTTTTATGTTTTTTAAACGTCTGCAATTAATGTACAATGGGTTTAATAAGTGTCAAAACCCTAAGCGTTTATAATGACAGATTGAGGCGGGCGGCTGTATAGTATACGCGTTGTTACAGCTATAATAGTGGAATACTCTCCACAGACACTTTACAGTACAATATAATATAATAATAAAATGCACATGAAACGACGTCAGCGTAGCTATAATATAATGGTATTTAATAAATCTACACTCATAAATCAATCGACGAAGAAGATATTCAATAATCGTTTTGATAAACGAACGTAATTATACGAATGTGTGTAGTTAATAATTATACAGTATTAAGTAAATGCGTATAACTGTAATCTAAATATTAAATTGCGATCGTTTCTGTGTACAATGTACTATGAAGTTTGATATTTTTTCTCCGATGTAGTAATTTCTCAATGTTATTTTTCTTTTTAATAATGTTTCACGTCTCGCACGATAACACAAATTATATTTGTTGGTTGTTAAAATATACGAAGAGGAATAAAGACACGCAAATTCCAAATACGGACATGTGTCACACGTACATTGAAATATTTCACACTTTTAAAATCCGACGGTCGCGTTTTGCTTGCGAAAATGTATGCCTCGTTAACGACAACGGTGCAAGGCTGTTAGTGAATAATTCCATATGGGGTATGTGCGTGTGTGTGACTGAACGTGAGAGAAGCATATGCGGCCAGGATAGGATCTTATATTCTCATCGACGGAGATGTAATATATACCGTATGCGTTTTATTTATCCGCAATACTGTAGTTAGGTTCTCCGAGATGGTGGCGGCTGCGCGATCCTTGAGAAATCCGGATTCACAGGAGATCAAATCAGTTTTGCCATAAAAAAAAATTGTTTAAAAATAAGAAGAAATAGGTATATATATACACGAGTAAAACGGAGCTGTACAAATCCTTTTGTGCATACAAAGTCGTTGCGTGACAATGTGAGAATTGTTCCGAACGAGTATTATTATTATTATTATTATATATTTTTCATATATATATATATATATACGTTGTATGCCCTCGCGGCTACAGGTATATAATATTATGTGTTTTATTTATTTATTTTATTCTTCCTCTCCTCTCCTCCCCTCCGGCTCCATCTCGCGGACCGTGGATCTTTTATACCGATCGTAATACTGCTAGGACTTTTATGTGCGTACGTGAATATAATATATACGTGATGTGCGCGCGATAGATGCGGCATCCGATAATGGGAGGAAAACGCCTGTAATGACATACACACACGCACAAAACATTTATGTGTGCATGGCTCGCCGCGGTACGTGTGTGCACGCACACCGCGCGGGATTAGGCCGGCTGCCGTTGAATAATTGTGATGCCGGAGAGAAGAAAAGAGAAGACGAATGTGTAAGTTGGTGCCAGATGGTCCGAGAAATATACTATATACGCGCGTATAATAGGTACATAGAAAACCGGTCGGCCACACGTTTGTCTCGTTATGGTCAACTAACCGTTTGCGTAAACTGCTGCCGGGCATTAAATTTGATAAAAACCAAACGTTTAATGTAACGTTTCGTTACAATTCGTCCTTATTATTATTATTATTATTATTATTATTATTTTTTTTTTAAACTCAGCCTCCAGCGAATACTTGAAAATATCCCCAATACAAGATTCCATATCAGTTTAATTGCATGTTATATATTATATATATATATAATAATCGGTATAAAAAAAAAACAAATACTTTTATTTACTTGTACGTGTGTGGTATTAGTGTATGACACCATCGTTTTTCGAACGTGCTTATGACAATTGGTGAGATGCCTGACCCAGAAAACCCGTTGTTTATCATAAAATGAGGTGTTGGCAAATACGTGATTTTTTTCCTCTTTTCCGTACAGCTCGTATTTGGTTTAAATTGGATTATAAAGGTTTGCTCTGGTAATATATAAGGTCATCGTACAGAATAGCCGTGTATACTGTATATCATACCTACATTATTTAATAGGTATGAATATCGGAAGGTTTTTTCTTTGACAAAGAATCGGTTCGTGATCGTTAGCCAAATACGTGACTTTTTCAACGTATTCGGGATAATTTTGGAACATTTTCAAAAAAAAAAAAAACAAACAAACTCACAAAGCGTAATCCCTTGTGTTGTCGTAACTTAGATTTTCAATTTTAGAATCGCTATTTTTACTATGATATCCTGTTAATATAATCTGAAAGTAGGTATTTTTTCAACATGGTTTTCATTTCACATTTATAACTTATAACTATTATAGGTATTGGGCAAATACAGGGCATGTTGGGCGTTAAAAAATTTTATAAAAATACTTGACTGTCATCACTTTTGCAGGAGCAGTAAAAATGCTTCTGTTTTCAATTTTAAAGGAATAATTGGATTTAGTTAATACTCTGAAGTATCACAAGTAAAAAGTAGTTTGCAAAATTTTCGTGGGAAAAATAAGGGGGAAATGGGCATTTTTATGCTAAACCGGCTTTTGATGAAATTGTTTTTTTTTTAATACACAAATGAATAACTAAAGACTTGAATTTTTCACCGAATATTTATATTTGCATCTTCCACTCTTGATATAACATTCAAAATATTTTGACTCTTTATGCTACCTACCTAATTTACACGAACATTTAAATTTTTCTATATTTATGTACTTATATATACGATATCATTTTATTTTGAAGAAATTAGAAAACAGTTGAAGCGTAGAGTACCGTATAGTAGGCAACTTTTTATAGTAATTTCAAGGGCAAATGTTCACAAAATTTGTATACCTATTTAAACAAATAAAATTGATTTTAGTTATTTTGTTGTAATTCAAATAATATTATTCGTATGGACTTGAAATTTTTCACCACATGTATATTATTATTTACTATACACAATAACATTTTTTAAATATTAAGATTCATTATAAGCTATTTGAACCACGAACATATTTACACTGTTCTACGCAGTTCGTCAGTATTAACTGATACTATTCATAATAGAATTTAAACTGAATTTATTGGTTTTTTTTTTACCACGAAATCACTATTATATTTTAAACCATTTACCTATTTATTTGTATAAAATATTAAAAGTTTAATTTTGTAATGGTCTTCGTCATGTTTTGTATTCTGTAAATTGAGTATTGACACAATTTTCTTCTTGAATAGTAAACATTCTATACTTTTGAAATTGTGTGGCGAATTTTGGCCAATAAACTGTTAGTAGTATAAATTCACAATACATACTCCTTTAGTTGTAATTGGATTTACCTCTAATTTTCAACACTAATATGTCTTTTTACAAAAAATACCCTTTATAATGATATTTCAATGACAATGAAACGTAGTTTGATGAGAACACTCGGTAGTTTGTCGGACAAAGCGTGACCGTAAACTAACGTTTTTCCATCGAAAAAAAACATCAAAATAAATTACCAAGACGCTGATGGACCGAGGCTTCTCTAGAGAAGATGGCAGGTATTGTATTTTTGATAATGTACTCACACCTGGCCGTATATAGTATCCTATTGTCTGATAAAATACAGGTGTCGTTGACACTGTGAGTTCTACACATACCTACGCGATTCTGTGAGCCGCTACATTGAATTTGTCACGTTTCTGCATTTTTAAAGGTTTCGATGGTATTTTGGAATTTTATATTAGGCTAAGATAAATATTAAAGAAATGTATGTTACAATATAAATATGTCGTTCAATTGTTTATACTATACGTTCTACTAAATGATATAGGTATAGAAATATTTTCTTGAAAAAAAAAATACTTTTTCGTAGATATATAGTAGGTAGGTACTATGTTCAACTATATCTTAGAATATTGTATATTTTATCATGTTATGTACGTTTTCACTATAACTACAAACCAAAATAACTATTTATAAATACCTATTTATTGACCTATGTATACTTTAAAACACACTGAATTATTGTAGTTTATAATTAAAGAAAAAATATTGAATTAAATAATAGATAATATTATTATGTATTTGATTGAAATAATATTATACTTATGCTCTTATTTTATTTTGTATATGTATAATAATGTCCTTTATTACTTGCGATATAAATTAAGTATATTATTATCGTTACTTGTTTTTAAATCCCTTATTCGTATTGATTATTAATTAGCAAAGGTTTCATGGAAAAAACTTTTCCTAGTCCAAATAATTATCCTTTAGTTTATGGAAAATAATTATAGTAGTATGACTATTATGTAATGACTAATAACTATATTATTTTCTGTTTTTATCATTATGAATCATAATAGTACCTATTGGTATGTATAAATTATAAATCATTTATTTAATATCTATTATATTACATTTTGTACGTTAAGAGGATTGGAAACGGACAATTATTTCAACCAAAATGTACCAATCTTTTGTAAATCATACCGATAGATCTTATTACACAATAAGACTCCTGAGAACTGATTTGAAATTTGAATTCGTTAGTATGTCTACATATGATAGACCAGGCCACATTTTAAGATATTTAATTTAATTTTGAAATAATCAACATTTCGTAAATTTTAAATATTCAAACAAAATTTATATGAGCTTAGGAACAAAATGTTAACGAAATAGATTGATCGATCTCAAGTACCCATATTAACAAAATCGAATCAGATCTTGTTCAAAATTGATCAAAATTGACAAAAGATTGGTACATTTTAGTTGTAATTATCTGTTTCCAATGCCCTTAATTATTATTTTAACATTATATATTATAGTTATTTGGTACAAGTATTTGGTAAACTAAAATATTATATAAAATAAACAAATTAATTTGATTGGTTGGTAAAAATTGAAACCAATTGCTAAATGTGAACAGTTTGAATAATATATTTTTGTTATTTTCTAAAAAGTCGAAGAATAATTTTACATTAAATCTACATTATATCAGACTAGGTATATTGTTGATTATTTATAGTTTTATTTTACTGATTTTGCATATTTATGTCCTAGTTTAAAATTTATTTTTAAACCATTTCTTTTGAAAAGGTTAGCCCAAGTTAAAAGTTTAGTAAAAAAATTTATATTTTTATCAAATTTGTATCTATATTAATTTAAGTCGTAAGTACGAGGTATATATATGAGGAATAAAGATACATACTACATTTTTTACGGTATTTGGACGCTCCCCTGGACTGAGACATTTCCCCACTGAATCAATATATATTTATTTACACATAATAATAGGTCAGAAAATAGGTTCTTTTGTTGTACTCCAAATATACAATTATCATATCGGCATCTATCGACTATCATAATTCATATTGTTATGGATTTATTAGGTAGTTATTATGCTCCTTATTACTTATTGGTTATTACTTTTTATAATGATTGTTAAACCAAAGTTATGTGAAAGTATTATTGAATGATATTTATATATTAATTTAACAATTATTTAATAAAAAATCTCGTAAACAGTAGGCACATTTATTTATTTACATTTGTAATTATTGCTAATTTGTATATTATTCTTTAATATTTTTTTAATATTTATATCAGTGAATTTTGTATTGACAATAGTGTCATATGACATATTATTGAATTATATTTATACATTAATTTAATCATTTGTACATTTACTGATTTGCATTCTATATTGTTGTTTAATATTTTTACTTTTAATTTTTTGTCTGGTAGAAAATTGTCCCGTTCGGGGGAAAACGTCTTAAAATCATTTTTTACACAGTTAAAAATAAAAGTTTCGTTCGTCTCATAGTATGACATTGTATATTAATTTGTTGGTTTGGGATAAAGAAAAAAATGACTAAACACGGAGTAAATCTGACTGACTGGGTTCGTTATGTACGAAAAAAAAGCGAAAAAGTAAAACCATTATCGTAGTCCTAACCGACCGCAATAGTCTTAATTATTATTGTAGGGGTGTTTGTTGTAGGCTAAAAACGTGACGATTCGTTTGAATATTATTTTAAATTGGTCCGTGTCGTACCCAGCCGCGTTGTATTAGGACTTCTCGGATAAACTGTGTGAACACTGGAACATGTGTGCAGCGATTACACACCGGCGTGGGGTGTTGCATGACGTTCCTAAACAGGTACCGAACGCGTATTATAGTCGGAATAATAATACGTAGTATAATATATTATAATAAATAATAATAAGGGTACTTTGTGCATAGCATATAGCGTCGTCGGCGTGGTGCACATGTGTTGTGCCGCTGGTCGTACCGAGAGGGGTCGTCGAGAGAAAGATCCTGCTTGTGTGCGTGCGACGGCGCTCCCGTCTTCACCGCCTCGCCCGCCGAACGTGATCCTGATGCACGAAAACAGATTGTTGTGCGTGCGGACAGAGAAACGTAGACGAAGAGAGACGGCATGGACGAGAGAGAAAGACAGCGACCGCGAGACGTTATACAAAAACGAAACCGGTCGTGTCGGTCGGTGCAGCTGCTGCCGCCGCCGCTGTCACCCGTTGACGACCGTCTTGGTGTTGCATGTGTTTGAGCGGGCCCACTGATGATGCGGCGGGGGCGGAGGAGCAGGGTTCAACGCAACAAATCACGCGGTGGACGTGAAGGGACGTGGCGAGGGGGGGGGGGGGGCATTGCGTTCATTGTGTGTATGTGTGCGAGCGCGCTCTTTTCTCGTAAGCCGCTTTTGTGACGGTGGGTGGATGGGTGGGTTGCTTGGCGGATGGTTAGCGGGGAACCGATGGCCGTCGGGTGAATGGTGGTGTTTGCGGGGTAACGCGCGATTGTTTCTTGGACACCCGACACCTTTGCCACCACGGTCCACGGATTGGAATTTATTCCTCGGCCGGGGGATTCGACGCCTCCGACGTGTGACGACGACGCGTCCAGCCGTCGCGTGTCGGTGTCCCGGAAAATAATAACATACGATATTAATATTATTATTATTTTTTTTGTTACCATGATAATAATATTATAAAGTATTTTAATATTACGATTTTATTGTAATGCGACGACGACCGTAATCTGACACCCCCAGAAACCGGACGGCCGCTCCCGTCCGAATACGTTATTATAATATTATATTTTTTATGAATTGACACATGCGTGTATATAGTATTTTCGGAGATCAAATTTATTGTTGACTGTTGTCAATTGTTCCCGTAAATAATATTTGGGTCGACATTTTTGTCGGAGTTTAATAATCGACCGTGGTTGGCTATAATTTATAATAATAGTATAATAGTATAATACATTATATTATTTAGGTAGGTGTATAATTCATTTATATCGTTTTTCAATTCGGCTTGGCGTGTGTACGTTATTATAAGGAAGCAAAATGTACTTAAAAGTTAAAACCCGTATATTATGTTTTTGTTCAATTATAAGCATTAAAACAAAACGCTCAAGTCTGCGGTATATTATTTTCCTTAAAAACCCAGTGGGTCCCATAGACACACCCGAAATTATGTTTTATGTACTGGAGCCTAGAGTAATAAAATCGTAAACGCCTAAACGCAGGTAACGAAAAACCCATCAGTTTTAATTAGTCTTCAGGTTTATAATAATAAAAAATTTACCCGCTCTCTCTCGCATCATCCACCGAACCGACTGACTCCTACGTGTTTAATATAATATCAGATCGTCAATGCGGGCATTCAAGTCTCTCATTTTCTTTTCCTCTTGCGATTTATAACCGATTAATAATTAAATGTCTCGGTAACACCATTATGCCGCCCACTGGCACATAAATCATAAATTATGTAAATTACTGTATAAAATATTCATATTATATGAATAACACGTATTCATATTTTTCTGACATGAGTTTTTAAATGGTTTTTTTTAGGTGTGACAGATTTAGTTGCATTGTTGTAATATCTCACAGCATGGCTGTGTGAGGTTTGAAATCGCTTATCTTAGTGTGTATATATCGTATAGACAGACCAGGTTTTTATTATTCAACGTTTTTATGTAAAAGGGGTTAGTTGGATTGACCCAAACGCATATACTGCGTATCCATTTTGAATTTTTATACATAGCACAGTCGTCGTCGTTGTTGGTTAACAGCTCTTTGTGTCTGTTTTTACCTGTACTCTCTTTACCTTTTATGATGTTTAATATTTATAAGGCTAGGCAACAGGTGTTTTTTTTATTATTATTTTTAAAGTAGGGGGAAGATTTAAATAGTATAATGTTATCCCTAATAAAAACGATTTCTCATCGTTCCCTTGCTCATACATTTTTAAATTTTTACAGAGTTAAATAAATATTTTGTAGCTAATATTCGGAAAAAACTTATATATTATGTAAATTTCGAGTTTTATATATTCTCAAATTTAACACTATTTTTTATAATATGACCTAGGTATTTGTTTTCATATATTTTCATCTAACGTTTTATAAAATGTATAATAATTTTGTTTGTAAAAACTTACTGTCGTACAAATTGATTGATTTATTGAAATTAAAACAAATAAATAATTAAAATTTAATTAGGTATTAGACAAAACTAAATAATTTTATATAAATTAGTAATTATCAATAACTTAAGAATACGTGGATGTATATTATTTTGTGTTTTTTTTTTTGTTACTAGGTATATAAACAATTTAGGTGGGAATAATATAGGTTAAAAAAAATGAACTTGAGATAAAAAATAAATATATCATATTTTACGCATTGTCTGTGTAACGGAATGAATGTCCAGGTACATTTTAATGAAAATATCTGGGCTACCGGTTTTTATTAGTCTTTGTTCAACAAATGGCGCCGACACTACGAAAAGATTTTTTGATTCTTTCTTTAATCGTCTCATAATATTTTTATTGTTCTTTTTTAACACATTAATTTGTTAGGTATCTAATTTAATTAGAATTCAAACACTAACAGTTTTTTTGCAAACATTTATTTACAAATTAATTTTGAATGAATGACTGTAAATAAATGTATCATTTAACAACATGATGTTTAATGAAAAGAAACATTTAATATATATTTAATTATAGGTACCATAATTTATTCAACTGTTTAAATTTAAATATTTAATGAAATTTTTTTTTATTTTAGTCCATGGATTGACGTGTTATTGTGAACACCAATGTCCAGACGGCCAGACAAATGGAACATGTGTAACTTCACGCTATTCCCAATGCTTTAGTTCTGTGCGTGAGGAGTTAAACGATGAAACTGGCGAATATGAGGCTATAGTATCTCATGGGTGTCTTGCAGCTGGTGAACAAGGCTTCTTACAAGTAAATATTTTGAAAATTGCTGTATTGTAAGTAATTGTTACATTCTTAATTATTTTTTTTTTCTAGTGCAAAGGTGGCAATTCTTTGTATGGCCTAGCGATCCAGTGTTGCAACACAGACATGTGCAATAAAGACATAAGACCCATGTACATACCGCACAGTACAACAACAGTACCACCCAAAGTTCATTTTAATTCTGTACCTTACATAGCATTCATGTTGTCACTGGTTATATGTCTCCTAGTATCTGCAATCATCATAGGTTGGATATACCTTAGGTATAGAAGAAGAGAGAAAAATCGGCTGTATGCTTTAACATCTACTGAAAGCTATATATCTGGCACCAGTAACTTGTTGCAAACGCTTATTGGTCATTCATCTGGTTCTGGTTCTGGGATTCCACTACTTGTAAGAATCAATATGAGATTAAAATGAAACAGTGATTATTATTAAAAAAATATGTTATTATTTAGGTTCAAAGAACAATTGCCAAACAAATACGAATAGAACGGCAAATCGGAGAGGGTAGATTTGGTAAAGTATGTTTAGCTAACTGGAGAGGTGAACATGTGGCTGTGAAAGTTTTTACTACTATTAATGATCAAAGTTGGCTACGAGAAACAGAAATATACCAAACTGTTTTACTTAGACATGAGAACATTTTAGGTAAATTATTTAATTAATATTATTGATTTTTATTGTTTAAATCATTATGTTATCTAAAAAAAATTAAAGGTTTCATTGCGGCTGATTTGAAAGTTAGTGCTGGAGGTGCTCAGATGATGTTAATAACAGAATATCATAAACGTGGTTCTTTACATGATTTTTTGAAAGAGAATACTATTGATACCACTCAGCTAGTCGTGATGGCACGATCAATAGCTAGTGGCTTAGCACATTTACACGAGCCAATTAATGGTACTCACGGAAAACCATGTATTGCCCATAGAGATATTAAATCAAGAAACATTTTGGTCAAGACTAATGGAGAGTGTTGTATCGCTGATTTTGCTTTAGCTGTCCGATATGATAGGTATTTATTTATTTATTTTATACAACATATTTTTAGAAACTAAATAATTCATATTTTTTGTATGATTTTAGTCGAAGAAATGAAATTGACATCGCTCCCAACTTAAGAGTAGGCACTAGACGTTATATGGCTCCTGAAGTAGTGAATGACACTATTGATGTGACTTCATTTAGTGCATTTAAATCTGCTGATATGTACTCAACAAGTTTAGTGTTTTGGGAGTTGTGTAGGCAAGTATAAAAATAATAATACTTAAATTATGATTTTGAATTATTCCATTTTGCTAATCTAAAATAATACTCAATTTCTCTAATTTATAGAAGAAGCAGGCAAAGTTGGCCAATTGGAGGATCACCTATGCTTCAAGCTGATGAATATATGTTGCCTTATGCCAATCTGGTTGGCTCTGATCCTTCAGTGGAAGACATGCGCGTAGTATTGATAATTCAAGGAGCTAGACCAGACATACCTATTCGATGGAAATGTGATAACGTGAGTATTAAAATAATATAAATGTCATTCATTATTTTTTATTACAATATAATTACTTGTATTTCAGAGATTGAGAGTGATATCAGAAATTATACAATTTTGTTGGCATCAAAATCCAAATGTAAGATTGGCAGCATTGAGAGTTATGAAGACACTGCGCAAACTCGAAGATAGTGAAACCTTAGAAAACGGTATTCATCATGTTTAATACAGGATAAATATAATTTTACAGCAATAAAAGCTGATGTAGGATTTTATATTTTTGCCCAAGACTGTGTAGATAGAATTAATTTTAATATTACTAAATTGCTATTATCAACGTTGAATGAATACCAATGATGTTTTTTTATCAGTTGATCTACTTAACATTTAGCTTATAAATGTGTGCCATTAATGTGTTATAGCAGTGTAAATAATTTTTTATCTTTAAGATTATTTTTGTGTGTTTTTTTTTTATATTTCTGTTATACAGAAATTGATTTTACATTTTCAATAGGTGTTTTTTAACTATACAATTTTTTTTTTTGATGTTATATTTGTTCTAAATGTTTTATTTGGTAAACAGTGTAAATAAAAGAAAAATTACTTCCTCATAATTTAATTTTATAATCACTCCAATTTCACAACAATTTCTACTGTACATATTGTGTCTTTGATTTAATTGTTTTCCTTTTTGTGTACTAAACAATTAGAATTTAATTTTCAAATTTTCCTATAATCACTCAAATGACATTTACTCTCTGTATAACTAATTGTGGTTATAGATAGTTTCTAAAGCTGTGTAACCGATTCAAATCAGTTAATTATTTAATATTGAATTTCTATAATTTTATGATATAATATATTAATTATAATTGTAATACTATATAGTTATATATTAAAGATTATTTTTTTTACTATGTACATTAAACAATCATTGTTATTTATTTACTGCATTATAATATTTTGTTAATATAATTGTTTTTATTTTAAATGTATACTTACCTAGTAGATTACAAGTCAACCTATAAAGTTAATGTAAAATGTATAAATGTATACAATATACTTTACCTATAATTTATTTTTGATAGTAACGTTTGTGTTTTCAAGACTAAATCATTTTTTAAACTGCAACGTCAATTGTGTTGTTCTTAAAAGACTTGTATAATTTTTTTGTTTTATATAATTATAAATAAACTGTGTATACCTTTTATTTTGTCATATTTATTTATTATTATATAACTGATGTTGAAATCTTAAATACTTTTACAATGAAGATTTTTCCGTGTACTGAATCAACTTTTTAGAGATTTATTGGATTTTTCAATAATATCTATGTGATTATAAATAACATTAAATACACATAATCAACTTTTTAAATATTTAACCGTTTTTAATAAATTTAAATGAGCTATTATGACAATTTGTATACAATTAATAATATAAATACATTTTAACATAAAGTATCCTAAATTTAGTAATCCCGTTTATAACTTAATATTTATTATATTGAAAAATAATATATTTTTGTGTTATAATAAAAAAAACTCTTAATATATTTTTATTAGTATCAATAATGTTTTTGTTTAGTCAAGTGATATTAGCTCTGTTACTTTTAGCTCATAATGTAAATATATCTTCCCTAGAAGTAAGATTATAAAAAAAGTTGAACCAAGAACTCTATAGGTGTAATAAAATGTTTATAAAACTGAAAAATGTTTAATAGAACAACTTTTAAATTTTTAGTTTTAACCAAGATGTTTTAGCTAATCAGGTCCCTTTGTATCACCATACTTCAAACCATAGTATTATGGTAATATTGCTTATATATTTTATAAGTTTATAACCATCATCATGTGTAAGTTTCAAAATTTGATTATTTACTTCATGGTAACGGTAAATTATTCTATTAAATTATTTCAACTGTCATCCTGCACTTAGACTCAAATACTCAATATTACAATTTTAACAACTATATTTAGTTTACTAAGTATTTACTAGTAGGTAATTATCAAAAAGTAATAATTTTGCAAAATAAAATATAATATAAGCAGTGAGTGACTGTCAGTACTCAGCAGCTGATTGATTACATTTATAGATTAGTTATAAAATAACAAATTTTTTCGTTTTCCTGCTTATTTCATCCATCCATCATTCAAATAATTTATAAATAAAATTAGTTTTATGAAATGTTCATAAATTATTATTTTACTAAAAAATACACAAAATTATATATAATTTGTTAATAATATATATTTATGTTCATACTTCATAAATAGCAAAACTAAAAAAAAACATTAAAATGTCATAGGGAACATCCTCTGAAACTAGTAACCACCAACCGTTTTCATTTTAGATTCTGAGTGGAACGATGAATGTATTGATTTTACAATGATGTGTGTTTTTTTATTTATTTTTTTATTTTTTTTTTTTTTTGTGTCTGTCATCACCTTTTAGGACAGTAAAAGTGCTTGGATTTTCTTCAACAGTACCTTTTCTGATATGAAAGTGAATCTAGTTGGTATTTTGGGGGGTCAAAAGTAGACTATAATATAAATTATTAATTAAATTAATATAATATTATTTACATTCAACAATATTGAATGGGTACAGTGTATATTTTATACTGACGACTTGTGTGTGTGTGAATATAAGTTTAAAGTTTATTTTAGTT
>NC_042496.1:12702683-12765196 GCF_005508785.2 Acyrthosiphon pisum | reverse complement strand
AATGTTCAACTTTTATATCTAAGGATTGAAAATTTAAAACGAATATTCGAATATTTCGAATATAACGAAAAGATTCCACGTAAATATTTAATTCTGTTACCAAAAATTCTAAGAAATACACATGCGCAGTTTATTTTTATAGTCATTTTAAGTTCAAATTTGGACGAAATTACGTATTAAAAAACATGGAATAACTATTTTAGTTATTTTGTTGTGATTGCATAATATTATTTGTGGGTACTTGAAACTTCTAAAGTATACTATTATATATCTATGATAATACCACGGTTTGTTGTTGATGCATAACGCGTTACCTAATGGATATTGTGATATGATTAATTTGGAATTTATTATTGATATTATAGATAAGTATAGATACTATAGATAAGTATACTTATAATAGGTATGTCTAATACCTAGACTGACAAACCGTCTCCGTTCAGTTTTTCTTATACAGTGATATTATATCATTGAATTCAAATTTAATACTATCCATTATACAGTGACCCACTTGTAACCTACTGTACAGCAGAGCGACATCCACTTACCCACCTTTTTATACGTTAATACTGAATTTTATATCTTCAATATTATTTTTTATACTGTTTACAAATAAATTAATATTGAAAAAATAAAACACAATTTGACTAAAGTTAAATAATATTATAATTTATAATAAATATTAATGTGCAAGATCAAGTTCGAAAACAAATCTTATTTTATTTATTTAATGACAGTAAGTACTTACTTTTATGTTTGAAGTTATTAAAATATGTACATACCTACTTACCTATTTAGCTTCTATTTAAATAAACTTAAATTTGCTTCTTTTGGCGTTATTATCACACTGAATGATTATTTTTTTTCAATTTCTAATTTTTTTGTTAAATTATAAATTGAGCATAATCATTTAATAGGTTAGTATTTATCGTCAAAGGCGAACTGGGTGAGCGGGTGATCCCGCCTGGGCCCGGTGGTAATTGTGTCCGATAGGCGATAACTTAAAACTATTTTATAATTAGCTCAAGATTAGGCAGTATTTTCTGTTTTCCCTTGGCAAATTTTTATTCCCAGTCTGCCCTTGTTTACTGTACAAACCTAGAGCTACAATACAATAATTTTGGAAGTTTACAATTATTGTAAAATTCCAAAAATGAAGTGTTAACAATAAATCCATTAACAAATGATTATTTAGGGGCTCACTTTGGAATATATGGTAAGGCATATACTTAATTGTTACTTGATGAGTAACATTATTGCAAAAAAAAAATGTCAGTATTAACTAAGTAAAAGATTTAAAATAGATTTTGAAACGAAGTTTTTGTTACATAGATTTTCAAGTAGTATAGTAGCAGCATTCCGACGCCTCAAACCGGGCTTTACCATTTGTTTAAACGAAAATGTACACAATAATAAAAAAAAAATTAGGAAAAGGTCACTTAGGTAACCTTAGGTAAAAATTAGGTAAAGGAGTATTTGTGATTTTCTACCTTTGGCAATTTAAAACTGCCTATGTATAAAATATATATAATCTATTAATGTGTATTTTACGATTTGCAATTGTCAGTATACCTAATAAATGATAATATATTATAGTTATCAGAATAGGTAGATACTAATTTAATATTATATTATATTATTTAGTATTGAACTCAACCATTGATTTATCTTATCCATCGGTTTTTAACTATCCTTGTCAATAATTTGTCTCAAGAGCTAAGTTCTTTTGACTCAATCCGTTTAATGACTTTTGTTTAACGCTAGATGGCAGAATATGAATAGTGAGGTTATTAGAATATTTAAAAATGTAAAATGCAAAAACGTATTTTAGTTAAGGTGTTATAGCTTTGCCTAATTATTCTTGAATATTGTGACAATAAACAATAAATTATATTGTATTCACTATGTTACTAAATACTACTTAATAGTAGGTACCTACCTATTATATATATTATGTAGTCTTGTAGAAAGAGGCAATTTATGTTCATTCTAAATATTATTATATATTATACCTATAAAAATATAATTATTAATATTTATTGCCACTAAAACAAGATATTAGGTACATACTATACCTACCTACATATTTTATGCCTCTGCTACAAAGAAACAAAGTTAAATCGAAATAAATTAATGTATTTTACACGTATCTATCTACGATAAAGAAAGTTTTATTCAAATAAAAAATTAACAACTATGAATTTTCACTCACATTTAAATATAGGTACCTACTCTTGTATAAATAATTGCATTTCGTGTTAGTCTTTTAAAATAGGTAGGTTGGTACACTGTGACATTATACATGAAATAGAGTTTTAAAACAATATCAGTTTTTGAGTTGATTGTGGCTTATTAATTGTATTAATTTGATAATAATGTGCTACAATACAATAATTATTAATAGATGGTTACCTACTTGCACAGTTGTCAGTTGCACAGGCAACAACATAAAACAGTTACATGGAAAAATTAGATACTAAATCCTAAAGTCCATCTTAATATCAATTGTGTTAATTTTAATTTGTATTTGCATTTTATATAGCGAATAAATGTTGTTGAAGTAGATCCCTGCAGTATTGGAATATAATATACAAATATAAAATAAATGTATTTTTCGGCGATGGACAAAAAAAAGTAAACATACGATTAAGCTTTTGGTAGCTATATTCGAGGTTGTCTGTGATGGCCATTAGAGAAACGAACAGAAGAAAAAGCTTTTAAAATATCTTACAAACTAGACATTTAGAGTAACGGAATTTATCCTTTTCACGTTTTGGCTTGAACGTTCTTGACACATAGATGTCCCAATTTCTCGAATATTATGTTCTACATTTTTACGTCGTCATAACGAAGATAGCTAAGGTAACTCTAAGTCTCTAACTATATAAGTACTAAGTACCTATCTATTAACTGTCTTATTTAAGTTAAATATTTATGGATTAAATACTCTTTTATCTTATTATTATATTGCAATCTCTATTGTTTGTTGAATGATGATTGTTATATGTTCGAAATAGTGCCATATTCTTATAATACGAGATATCGTACATATTATTCGCATGATGCTAATTGCTACTGTTACTGATCTATAGCATCGTATCGTTTTGGGTGTCAAATTTGTTAACAACTATCGTAATTCTTGCAGGGTTTAGTATAGTAGTTATATACTTAAATATAACTAAATTACTGCTACCTAAGAATCTGGTACCTAACAATTGGTTAATTGATAAACATTAAAAGATATAAAACTGTTAATGTTTTTGTTACGATTAATATATGATGACAATCATAAAAAAAAACGCTAAGATTTTGACTTTTGGCTATATACCTAGCTGTAGCTATTGATTAATTAATAATATTTATATTATGGAAAATACCTATGGCTCAGTATTATCAAAAAAAAAAGCTTAGTATAGAAAAATCTTCAATACTCCAAGATGAAGTTCATTATTCAGTTGGTACCTACCAATAATTAAATTTAATCCATGTTATTGTTCATATAATTATTTTTTTTACCTACAAGTTATATTTATATATTATACGTAAGTCAAATAATAACAATTGTTTTACATTTATATTTTAATTAAAAATGTTACGTACCAATGTATACTGTAAACATTATCTAAAGTAAATTTAAAAAAATAACTGTTTCTTTTAATATATTAATTACTTACATTATTCTGTCCTATTATTTACATTATATCTTTTTGAATTTTCGTCTCAGTTGACTTAAAAGAGAAGGGTACAGAATATTTTACTAGGTAGGCACTGTTTTGTAATTATCCGTTAGGAGAGAACCTAAAAGGTCGACAAATGAAAAAAATTCTTTTGAAGGTCCAGAAGTTAATCACACAGTTTAATTGAATCCGTCGCATTCTTAATTACTATTCCAAATGAGTATTTCAAAAGGGAAAAAGAAACCCTTTGAAATTTCGTAATACATTGACAGAATCATCAAAAATATTTGTTTTATCTTAAATAAATCAAAATTTAAAGAGTAAAATAAATAGGTAGTTGTTCAATCAAATGTTTGTTGTTTATACTTGGAAACTAAGAACTATATACAAACATGTTGATAGTGAGATTTTTCAAGAAACTTTAATTCAGTAGTTGTAGGTATAAGTTTTAATGTTTAATGTTTATTATGATACATTTACAATATAAATTATTATGCAAATCTTAGTAATTTTATACTATGGAATAATTATTTCTTCCTCTTCTATTTTTTTTAAAATCATTGAATTTTAATGAACAAAAAATATCTGAAGTATACTATATTAAAAATGCGGGTAAGTGGGTAAAAGTCTGATGTAAATTAGGTGTCTAGAGCGTCATTGAGGGTAATGGATGTGTTATATTTGAATTCAACAATATAAGGAAATTGTATACAAAAGACGATTCTGAGCGAAGATAGTCTGTCAGCCTATAATATTACTAAGTCAATTTGATGATATTCGAGATGTATAATTGTGATTAAAGTAATTTATTTTACTATTAGGCATTATAATACAACAGTACCTACGTTAAATTCATTATTGCTAAACAAATTACACTTGAAATGTCATTGTATGTATACCTCACATATAATAATATATTATTAATACTCTATAAAAGTTTCATATACCTTCATATATAACACACGAATAATATTTTTAAATTACAACAAAATAACTAAAGCCGTTATTCTTGGATTTAATATTTATTTTTGTCCCAATTTGAACTTAAAATGTATATAAAAGATATCTGTGTACAAATATTTCTTAGATTTTTTGGTTACAGTATGAACTATTAATGAGAATCCTTGTTTTAAATTTTAGATTCTGAGCGGAGTGAGGAGGCTATTGTTTTTACAATCGTGTTTATTTATTTATTTTTTGTTTTTATATCCTGTATACAAAATTTCTTCCAGAAGGAGTGTTTCGATTTCAACATATAGTACCTTATATTTTAGCAAATTTGATCAAGATGGTACTTTAGAGAGGTCATTTTTCGATTTTCTTAATAGTTATTTAATGCCACGGGAAAAACCACCGGAAAATTACGAAAAAACGCTAAAAATGGGATTTTAATTTCTAACGCTTTGTTTATCACCATAGAAACTAATAAAAAATTATAATATTTTAATATTAATTCAATTTACATGATAAAATAAATAATAACAAAATATAAAATATCCAGACTGACAAACCGTCTCCGCTCAGAATCGTTTTTCTTATACAATAATATTATATCATTAAATTCAAGTCTAATACAACCATTATACAATGACCCACTTGTAATCTACTGTACAGCAGAGCGACATCCACTTACCTGCTTTTTAATCATTAGCTATACAAATTTAACATTTATAATTTTTTTACTACAATAAATTTGAAAATGTTTGATACTTTGATGCATTTTATAAAAATTTGAACTTTAAATACTCATAAGAAAAAAATCGTGCCTAATCTATATATAGATCTTTAATATTTATTAACTGCTACTATAAAATTTTATAAGGAACTTTTATTACATTTTCAAATTTTTTAAACCAATAAATAAAATTTTATTGACATTTATAGATAAAATTTTAATTATAAATGTCTATAAATTACTCAAAATGAGCAAAATAAAATAACATTTGATGAAAATTACAAGTAACTTCCTACGTAAATAGTTTTTGAATAACTCCAACATAAGAAGTTGTATGAGAATTTATTAATGTCTAACTTCAAACACTTCAAAAATTAATTTTACTTTCCGGTAAATTTTTTTTTTTTAATGTAAGATAACCTTAGGGGAATCTTGTGTGGAAATTTCAAATCTTAGATATACATAGACCAATTTTCGTGAATTTCTAACTCCAAATAATTTGCCAAGTTACGTGATTTTGATGAATTTTGTCAATTTTGCGTAATAATATCAGTTTTCCATGAATTTTTTGTTTGTTTCTCTGATGCTTTTGAAAACTATTTTGAAGTTTTTACTTTTGACACCCCCCCCTCCCTAGAAAACCAACTAGATGCACTTTCCTACCAGAAAAGATGCAGTTGAAGAAAATCGAAGCATTTATAAAGTGATGACAGGCATGAAAAAATAAAACACACATCATTATAGAATCAATACATTCTTCGCTCCGCTCAAAATCTAAAAAAAAACATTACATTATATTATATTAATATGTGTTATTTAAATGTGGTCAATTCATTATTATTGTGGGTATTAGTTTTTATTATATTATAAAAAACAAAATGTAACCTAATAATTATTGTGGCCATGTGGGTAAAATATATTATGATGTGTGTATCGGACACATTACCTAATGGCATTGCAACCGAGCGCCAGGGTTCTTTTTAATAATAAAAAAAGTTATATTTAGTTGTATTATCGTTAGAACTTGAAAGAAACATAAATACTATAGAATCTGGTAAAATATAAGTATATGACTATGTATGATTGAAAGAACAATCAATATACGATGGTTTAAAATCAATTTATAAATTATGATATGCCTTGATATCTCCTGACTTCTATTTTCCATTTATTGATAACAATTTTACTGAGTTTAATATTATTAGCTGTCTTTTCGTAATTTTTTACACAAATTACACATATTTTTTACATGTTTTTATTGAATTCAAATTATTCTTCCTGAGTCCGAATATAAAATAGTAAAAATACCAATAAAATAATATAACACCTATGAGTGCAGAATTCTTTAGAAAAAAAAACCATATTTCTTTGCTGCCTTATTAACGAGGCAAGCAATTCAATAAAAAATCGTTTTTAAGATAAATAATATCTTGAGTTTAAATCAAACAGTTTAAAATGGAACTCACGCTTTGGTAAATGTTCAATATCAGCTCTGTTAAATCGTCTTTTTTATCACTTACTTACCTGCTTTCAGTACAAACTACAAGATATCGGCAGTTGCATTTAATAATAAATAATCCACCCATCAATTAGTTGAAAAAGCTTTTTCTAGAAAATCACCTTGCAGAATCGAACGTGTTTACGCATCAACGTATCCCTTATCAATGTTTAATTTAATTGATTGGACCCGGTCTCGTTGATGGATTGCTTGTGTATTTTTCTCTATTTCATTTTACCTTGCACTGAATTATCCGGACGATTAGACTTGAGTTCATTAATTACGTTGATTTTTTTCTCCCTGCTCCGTCATTCAACAAACTTGGCAAAACGTTTTCGGAACCTTGGTATCATTAATCGTCCACTCGCTAAAACATTCTTTTCTCAAACTTAACCACTTCCTTTACAGATTATTATTATTGTTACTATTATTATTATTTTTTTGTTAACGAAAAAAGCCATCTTTTAAAATTAATGTTTTTATATCGTGGGTCTCAGAATTAACTATAGCGACATAATTAAAAATGTATTTGCTTGATTCAGTTCAAACCACCATTACACGTCTCTTATTATCTATTGTAATAATATATTGAATATTAAACTTATATAATACATTTTCAACTACCTACGCCATTTAGTTTTTTTTATTATTTATCCACCGGTGCTTGAACAGTAAATACGATTTGCTTTTTAAAATTCATCTCCAAAGAATTATTGTGACTGTTATATTATGAGCTTAAAGAGGTAATATCCGGTGTGTACATTTGAATAACACAAACAGTACGTGAGGTCTCATGAATATCCTGGACCCTGTTCATTTGAAACACTATATTTAAGAACAAAAAAATGAAAACGTTTCATTATAATTTTGCTTAAGTACAGTATAACATTAAACAATGTGTTAAAATAATTGCTTCAAGCTTTCCGAGTGTAAGTAAACATTTAATTTGTATAGGCGTTTAATTTAGGTACACACTGCACACTGGACCTTTATTGTATTTGTATAGTATGAGTATTAAATAGGCATGCAAAACATTGTTTTTAATCTTTTTCCAAACTTTCATATTATGTAGTAAATTTAATATGCACACACACGGAAAATGATTATTCAGATACTTTCTGCAGTATGTCCTCCTTGTATCCTATACAAAGTAATGCAATTAGAAGAGAATAGTGACTTAAAAATTATGTTAGGTATTTATTTTTATTTAAGAATAACACAACTACCTAATTTATTTCTCTTCGATTAAGGACTGAAAAGTTATCGCCATACATGAATATATATTACATCAGTCTGTATTAGATATATTATATTTAATAGGTACATGATGCACAAATTGTAACCAGTCATACTTTTACATAAGTACATATATTAATATTTAGTACCTACTATTATAATAGTGGCGAATTTAGCATTTTTTTACATAGCGAATGACGAAAAAAGTAATTTACTGGCCCGTGGTACACAATGGTACAAATGCACAGTAGTATATTAGTTTGATATATCTAATATAATATAGAAATAATAAATATGTTTATAATATACATTATATTATAGTATTATAAAATCTCAAACACGATGTTCCAAAGCTCCACCCTCCACTACTCTTAGATGATTAAGGTTTAATTTAATATTACGTTCCATGCATGCTTTTGGTATTTTCAGCAAATTATTGGATTGCACTGAGAATTACCGGTTTTAATCAAACCTTAAGGCCTTGAGAATGCGTTCTGTAAATTCCAGCTTAAAATTCGATATAGGTGTGCCACCCCATTATTGAATATGACCAAACATGAAATACTTGGGGGCTAAATTTGGTATTAAAACTATTTTTTGGGTTTCTGTATTTTTCATTTTTCTAATATTCATTATACACAATCGTAAAATTAATTAAAGAACATTATACTTAATTGATTTACTTTGTATGTTTACAATTACTATTTATTACGAAAAATAGCAACTAGCAACATCATACATTTAATTTACTTACATGTGACTTTTTTCAACAGTGGTCTTCCAAGTTATATCTTGTTTGAGTCACATAAGAAAAATATTATTATTGTAGTGAGAAATGTTTTCAAATATCTTTAGAAAATATAGGTAGGTAATAGGTTGTTCTACAGTCTCCGCTTGACATTTTCTTTCTTATGCAATTATGTATCAACGAATTTAAATTAAACACTTGAATAAAATACAATAAAATACTCAAGGCAAGGTACATTGGAAAATATGTACCTACTGTACAGAAAAGGGACTTCTCCAGTCTTAAATTGTAGGTGGTTGATGGTGTATGCAGGTAAAAAGGAATACGAGTAAAGTAGAAATACGAACAAGTCAAAAACATTACTTTTCACGAAACGATAAAAACATGCGTCATTCTGTATCGACTGATGTAATGGATTTTTACATTTTATATACTATGCATATTATTTTAAGATAAGGAAAAGACAAAAATCTAATAGATAATCGTGAAAACTACGTAGAATAGGTATTTTTTTTCTATGAGATTTAATATTTTAATGTACCTAATAATCAATGTATACATTTTCCATAATACCATAATGTAGTTGGTTAAAACGACATTCCCGTTAGTTCGCGAACCGTCTGAATGTAATTTTAATTATAAAGACTAAAATCTCTTCAGAAATAGTAAATTTGGTTGCGATGGTTTATTTTGTACTTGAGTGGAAAGATAAACCTTTCAACAACTATTCTGAAGTTATTTAAAAATAATAAAAATGCTGTAAATACACCATAAAGGATTCTTGATTACATTTTGTTTACTGTTTTCCGTAGTTTTTAGCAAGAAATACAAAGAAATCGGAAAAGGAACAATCTGCCTTGAAAGGAAGTTTTTAAATAACTATTCAAGTTTTGTAATGTTCAGTAAGTGTTAACCAAAAACGTGAGTAAAAATTTCATCAATGAAAAATAATCGTCATTGTTATAAGAATTAAAAATCGTCATTAATCACTATTATGGTACAATGTTTAAGGTACAAAAAATAATACTTTAGTCCATAGTTATTGTTTCTTGTTGGTTATAATATTGCAAAGTTATCTTAGCGCTTAATCAATGGTGATAAAAAAAACCTAAGGTTTCTCCATCGGACACGCCCTTTGGCCACTACAAATCCTTTATTATGTATAATATATAATATTATAATATCTGATGTGTATAGTGTATACAGCATTTTGTGCTTATAATGTTGAACAAACAAAAATTAATAATTAAAATGTTTTTTTCTTAAAATTAGAATGAACTAAATTAATTTAAATTTTTAACTAATATAATATCATATTATTGTAATATAAGTGTAATAGAAAATTACCAAACATTAACATTTTGAAATTTAACTCTGTAGATTTATGTTTATACAATGCGATTGGCTGTTGTCAACATGAATTTCATCATACAATCAAATTAAACATTCAGAAAACTCATTCATCTGCAAAATTGCGGTAAATGTGAATCATTAGTATTGATTTTCATTCGTAAGCATTTCATAATAAATTTCCTCCAGAGGCATTATTTCACCCACAGAGTTCACACGTCCCCCACCGTTTAATTAAATGGGCATTTCACCCCTAAACACGTCCCAGCACATTAATAATAATTACCCCTAACAACTAAAGATATCGAATTCTTGCGGTCTCTTATCGTTTTAAATACAAAACAAAAAATGGTCCATCTACTCGCAGAGACATTATTTCGTATGGTCAGAAATATTTTCGTAATCCATTTCATAACCAGAAAATAAACTAAAACAGCTTACCATTAATCACTATACATGTATAATATAATTTGTTATATTATATACCGTTTATGTGTGATAAATATTGCATCTCAAATAAACATTGATCAATAACAAATATTATTTTAAATGTTAGTAATTTATTAGTATTAATAATAATAACAACTTTACTGTATGAAATGTACAATAAGTGATAACGCCCCATATGGGTAAAGAGTACAGTAATTAGAAAAACAAATACATTTTTTATGCGTACTAATTTTATGCGTACTAATCTAAACATATTGTCATGTGGGAAAAACAGGACAGAATAATATTATTAGCTATACCTATTATCTGATGAAATAATTTATGATAATTAATTGTAAAGTAATTTAATTTGCATAACATGCTGTTAGTAATATAACATCTGAAAAATAAAGAAGTATAGATGAAAGTTTAAGAGTACTATTAAATTAATATAGTAATTTAACGTTTTAACAATATCATACGAATGTTAATAATGTAAATTGATAATATCCTATAAGTCCTATAGGCTATAGATGATTTGTTTGATAAATAAAGTCACATATAACATGTATACGAATATTAAATCTACGTATTGCTTGCTGATATACAGGAATCATGAGGAGTTTGAACCACCACTGTAGAATGTAGATATGTGAATGATGTAAATTTACCTTAAATGTTACCCCGATTTTTTTACCGGTAAATTATTTCTACCCAAAACAATGTTGTGTGGCCCCTCTAATCAAATGCAATACTTTGTGATGGGTACCTCATATTGTGTGACCAATATTCTAAGTCTGTTGTGATATTTAGTTTAAATTATACTACAAACTTTAGTTCTAAATTTGTACATAATATAACATTAGAATTTAAAATAATATAGGTATTTCTAAAATTATAGCGGTTTGTGTGAGATGCAACAGAATTTTGTTTATAATATATAATAGGCTTTCAGTGGACGTGTAACAAACCTCCTCTGTTTAATTTGAGTGTGGTTTTATAAACGAGAGAAACGCAATTTATCAAAATATTATACATGGTGAATATTGCAAAGCGGGCGTTTACGGTAAAACTACCGGACCTGCTATAATGGGAATCACGGTTGTCAACGAAGTTGAACATAAATTAAAAAAATAGGCACTGTATAATTGAAAATCCAAACCCCCTGATTCGCAGCTACGAGTAGGTATATAGCAACGATTTCCTCCCTCCGGTCCGCTCAATTTAACATCAATTAAACAGTTGGGGAAATTCCGATATATATTTATATATGTATATAGATCTGAATAACGGTAGAAGAAAAGAGGGATAACGTTAACGTATACAATAATAAAAATAATAATAAAAGAAACGTTCAATAGAGGCCCTAACGAACCACATAGTGAAAACTTTTTTTTCGTCCACTGTGCTTTTTGCCTCTTTTGTTTCACTATCATATATACATTATAGCAAAGTCGGTATCGCTGAAGACAATAGCGTCAAATCGATATCACGCTCACACACACATACATGCACAGAAATATATACATGTGGTGGTATAGGTGAGTACGTGAAAAAATATACACCCTCCGTATACGACTCCCTATCGGCCCTAAACGTATATATATAGTAGGTATATGGTAGGAGTAGTTCAGAGGAGCTTTTTAGCTTTTCACTTTGTATACGTATGTATAGCAGCATTGTTTCCTTGCCACATGCCTCCACTCCCAAACTACCCATGCAGGTTCCTTTGACAACAATATTACACTGATAAGACGTTTCCGAGAGCCGATTGAGTGTGACTTCGGGAATTACAATAAATAATGTATTCCATATTATAACGACCCTAAATTTTGTTATTGCGGAAAACATGAAATATATACCGACTACTATAAAATACGTATAATATTATAATACATATAGTTAGAACAAAGTTATGCTATGCACTAGCCCAAAAGTCGTATTCGTAACTATAACATACATGCAGTAGCGTATTCCCCGTATTAAATGTACGACGTGTCAATCATCATAACTATCTCTTGATTTTACCATTGAATCTTTTTTTTTTATCTTAAATAAAATTAATATTTTTCACATTCCATCAGTTCTAGATAGATACTTATTAATTATTATTATAGACTACAATAAAAATGCTGCATATATTATTATTTATAAAACACTCAAACCATTTCAATTGAAATATCTCTTAACATTTATACATTTTAATTTATAAATGATTTTACCATAGTTTTGTAAATGAATAAGCACTCTAGTTTATTATATAAGATTATATTCGAACGATAAAGTAAAATATGGTAAATACATATGAAAACAATTATTTTCAATGCAATATTTTAAACAACAAGTATGATGTAGGATTAGTATATGTTTCCTCGCTCCAAAATATTTGATAAAAACGAACAAAATATATGAAATAAAAAATAAACAAGGGGAGAGAAAAATTAAAAAATGATTACATTATTTTTTAAAACTTATATAATGTAAAATTAATGTTGGGTATTATATAGTTAGCTATACACATAATAATAAATGTAATTATTTGTATAAGACATTATTCATGACGTTATATTATCAGGTATATTGATATTATATAAATGTGTATATAATAATATGTATAAAGTATAATGCTTTGTATATGTAAAATATATTATAACATTATTTATTTGGTAAAAATTAATTTTTAATTTTTATACCCATTTTCTGTATGCATTGCATCTATTTCGCGTTTTGACTTTTGATCTGTTTCGTGAATTGGATAAAAATTGTATCCACATAACGAAACAATATTATAATTACACTTCGCGTAATTAAACAATAATACAATATGGATAATTTTTTACAAAACGGACTCGAAAATTTAGTAGGTTTAAATTTAGTACAAAGTTAGTAACTTGTTCCGTTATCTGTTCATCCATATAACGAAACAAATTTTCAAAAATAGAAACAAGATGATTCATTCTAGTTAATTATTGTAAATTTATATGGTAAATTATAAATAAAAAAAAGGAAAATAATAATATTGCAATTTATTTTTTGTATGACAACGTATATTGTATTTAAAACATTGCTAACTGTTGCATTTTTTATTTCACAATTACTCCTACAATGACTTATATGAAAACCGCAAGGGCAACGTCCTGTTGTTAAAGTCACTATTTCCCGTAGACTTAACATTTTTTCTTTATTAACATCTAATATGGTAATAAAATTAGATGTAGCATATGGTAATAGTTGAAGAAATAAACCACTGCTTAATTAATCTGTATTTGTATGCAAGAGGATTGACTAATTGAACTAATTTTTTTGTTCTATGACTATGGCAAAAATATTTTCAGAATCTAGTGAACCTCAGAAATCTAAAAAATATATAAAAAAATGTTTTTATGTATATACAATTTGTTGATCAATCGAAATATTAAATGCTTCATTAGTTACATAATTCAGTAAACGTTGCTTGAAGAAATTATTTTCTAAAGTTTAAACGACACAAATAGTGTATATCAGATATTTATAATCATGTCAATTTCGATTCGCTCACCGACCGCTGAATCGATCACGATGTGCCGAGTTTTCGACAAGCTAAGAAATGTCAAATTGCCTGACTGGCGAAATCGTGTTGTTAAATCGCGGTGATTTCGCCAGTCCGGTGACCAGGCGATACAGTTCAATGCCGAACATCGCATGCAGACGGCTTTTGCGGGTGATGCGTCCGATGTCGGGTTGCAGCCGTCTGCCGCATCGATGCAGGATTCGATATCGATCGATTCACCGTCTTTCGGTGACTTGATGTAAGCGTTCCGGTCAAGCCGTTAACTGGCCCGACCGAAATGGTCATGGCAAATTATGCCGGATCAAAGTTCTGTTATTACATTTCGTTGGTCAACACGGCAATAATAATGACGCCCGTGGCCACCGAAGTCAAGATCGAGACGCCGCCCGTCTCGTCGTCGCTGCAGGTTCGGCCGGCCAGCAGTGCACGATCTCACGGATCCACTGAGACGCCGTTTTAGTTCGATGCCGAACATCGCAGTTTGTTTTTACTTCGGCCGATATCGAGAACGTCCCAGCATGAGTTTACATGGAAACAGCCGAACTAAAACTCACATGCAGACAATAGCGAACGCGAGTTGGTTGCAAGAGCCTGAAATCCACCGGTGTGATGGGACAGACCCAGTTACCGCTGCAGTTAAACTCAAGCTCCGCTCAACGTGGAAATGGACGAAACGATTCGTCCGATGCTTATTTTGTTGCGCTTGATACCTATATACCTATATATCTGTATAATATTATGCATCATTCCAAATAATTAATTTTGTTAATTTTAAATTTTATTAAATATTAACACCATTATTGAATAAACTAGTTTATGTACATTTGACCAAAAATATTAAAGACAAATGATAAAAATAAAATGTTGATAATAGGAAAATATTTAAATTACAACGGTGTCCAATGCCATATTTACGAAAGGACAAATGAGACATTTGCACTGGACCCACCACCCACTCATAAGAGGGGCCCACCAACTTCTAGCATACAAAATTAATTGTATACCTTTTTATCATACTTTGGGAAAACCAAATAGATTTGGTTTTATCGTAGATTTGGATTTTCCCGGAAACGACGGCTTTATTCAACTTTGCCGATTACAAAATCTAATTGCCGTTATTATTATAGTAATAAATAATAATATTATTATCGTCGTAATATTACTATTGACGTTATTGTATTGCGTAGTTACGTGATATACGTCAGTCGTATTTATTGTATATCTGTTAATTGTCATTTGTTCATTATTTTTAATAATTTAAAATGTTAAAAAAATAATTAAGTACTTTATACTACTTAAGTGGTTTAATGAAGACAAAATTAAAGACTAAACGTCATGGAGAAACAAAAAAAACTACACGGACACACGGTAGTTAAGATTACGTTAGGCTTAGTACTAGTTTATCTATTAGCGCACAATCGAAATGTTTGTGAAAACTGATTGGCTAAAATCAAATTTGACTTAAGACATTAAACTTAAAAACATTTAATTTGATATATAAGTGTAATAATCAAAGATTGCTTTTTAATTTGTATATTTAATGAAATAAATATTAAACATTGAAATAGTGTAGTGTTCTTGTATATTAAATAATCAAATTTTTAACAATACAATTTTATTATATGATCCAACTATAGTTGCCTATTGGCACTCATGTATAAGCAACTAATTACATACGACATCAATTTAAAAATACATTATGCATACATTTTATTTTAGCATTCAAGAAAATAAAGAAGGACGATTTGGGGCCCAAAATTGTAAATTATACTGGGCCCATAAAGTGGTAAATTAGGCCTTGACGGTAACCGGAGAAACTTGAAGCTATCACGTCGCCTCCTTCCATGTTTTAGCCATCAACGATAAGTATTATTATAAATCCGGAGAAATATAAAATGTAATAGGTACTATTATACGATACAATATATTATATTCCCGAAAAACTGTTGCACACAATTTACTTTTAACTCATAATTTCAAAAAATATTTATCTATGACAAATTGTATGTAGAACAACACCATTGCATTTCTTAATAATTCATTGTACATTTATACAAGGTACCTGGTACCTACTGTACAGTGTACAACCATCTACATCGGTAATCTGAACGCAATAAATGTCGGGCCATATGAAAATGTCGTGAGTCGTGACCGATGACTAATGAAACATTCCTGAAATAATGTCATAATTATTGGACATTTTTTTTCATAAATATTTCACTTATCTCTAGAGAATTTTTATAATCCATAAAGCACATTATCTAATTTAATTATGAGAAAAAAGTTATATTAAACCATATGTCGGCCGAATGCGCTTTGGAAGTATAAAATGTAAGTATAACATAAAATATGTGTTTACTAATTTAACTGCCTGTAAATATATACATTCATGTGCCGTCTCGAAGATTTACCATACCACCTAAAATAATATGTTTAATTAGGAAACACAATATGTGTGGTATTTGTTATTTTTATTACAGAAAATGTAACCATAATGTGCCTAATATAAGAAATGTAGTAGATAAGAATATAAGATATATAAACTTACTAATTTAATATTATTTAACGGGATGGCCGATGACTAACTGGTTAATACTTATGATTAAGCTAAAAATTGACAATTTATTAATTTTATTTTTTTTAAACAAAATATTTACTGTAGAAATCTAAAAATATACATTATACTGAACTAATTGACTTAAAATTTAAAATTATAATTTTTAGTATACCCTACATTTTTTAAATACAAAATATCGAGTAGTATACCTATTGTATTTATTATACATTTATACATGTAAGTAATATAAAATATGAAAATAATTTCCCAAAAATGTTAGTTAGTTTTATACCTACTAGTGACTAATCTTACAGCACTATAAACAATAAAAACCGAAATGAATATTTGAATCACACTTTATTAAATACAAAAACCTTCTAAAAATACACGTATTTTATGCTTGACGATTAAATCAAAAAATAAATAAAATTCATAATATTTGGAAATGCATTATGCATTTATGATGTACCTTTATAAATATTAAAGAATCTCCTTGCGATGACTTAATAATTTAAAGCGGGCGACTTGGTTATATGATATTATATTATATAGATTTTATTTTCCCGCCACTTTGAATTATTAATTCTTCTTGAAAACTCAAAGCCCTGTGTTTGAATATCCTTACGGGTGTAATCGAAACGTTGGGAATTGTGTTAATACTAAACTTGAACTATTAATTTGTTTGAAATTTTACATTGAATACCAATCAACGTTTTGATTCTTATAGCCGTGGGCAGTTCTTATTTATGAATTATAAAACGTTTTAAAAGTTTACTCAATCGTCTTGTTGAAGAAAATAAAACTGCAATACCTACCTACTTGTTCATAAACTTGAGTTATAATTTCGAGTAACCTCGGGTTAGTTGTTTAGTTTGACGTTTTGTAAGTATAAAATACCTATGAAAATAATGATTATTGAAATTTACATGATATTTAAAATAAAATAAAATATTTAATTTTAAACGCTGATTGATTTTTTAATTCATTAAAATTTTAAACCTACTTACATAGGCATACATTTACGTGTATTTTTGGTTATAAAAGGTTAAAAATATTGAATACATTTATCATATTATACTAAGTTAGTTATATAATATATTTATATATAATATTATGTTTATAGCTTACAGCTTACACAATAATAAATAATTTGGAACATTAATTTGAAATTAATGAAATGAAATACATTTTTATTTAGGTTATTTTTTGTTTAATTAATTATTAAAAATAGTAAGTACATAAATATATTTTATATAGGTATTTAACAAATAAATTATGTGGTTTTTAAATAATTAAAATTAATTTCGTTGTTTTCATTAGAAATTATTGTAACAAACTTAAATAAGTAATATTACATATTTAATATTGCAAGAAGATTGCAAGTATTTCCATACATTCTATAGAATTTCCCATAATTTATCCTCGCCGTCTAAATGTATGTAAATAAATTTAAATGTGTACCATTTTCGTTCACTTCCAAAATATAAAATATGATTACTGCTGAATTATAAATGTGTAGAAACTAGAAACAAGAAATATTAATACAATGCTATAATATATTATTTACTATAATTGAATATAATAATATAATATGAAATAACATATATTATATATTCTGTGTACTATATAGTAACAATAGTATAATAAACTATTCACTATTATATTATACAGAAATTAAATGTGAGTTCTATCTAATGAATTGTATAAATAAATGGATTCATAGTTTATATAAGTCAAATATTAAATAATTTCATATTTAATTAATACAACAATTTAATTTAAAATGTATACAAAACTTTATGTTTCAGTTGACTTGATGACAAAGACAATATTTAGGTAGGTAGGTACTTATCACATTCGCCTAATCAAGTTTGAAGGTTTAAGATTTGGAATTGTTTTTACTAGTTGGTAGTTGGAGATAATGCACTTCATTATTTACAATATTACACGTATTAACTAGATATAATATGTAGGTTATCATTTTGCCTAACGAATCATTTTAAAATTATACATATTTTTTTTTCATACATAGAATAGTGGCTAATTTTACCTGAACGCGTTTGAACACCACAAACCCGAACAAAAATAATATCAATTTGGCTTTCAAAAAGGGTAATACTGGAGGCAAATAATAATTTCTTGGGGATGGCCGTGGAAAATGTTAACGGGCCTTGGTTGTTTGGTTAATATTGTCATAATGTTATGCTAACTCGATTTGCCGACAAAACCCGTCATAATTTTGGGCTAACGCAATCAAGTAAGTCCCCTCTTTCACCAGACCAAGACAAACACGGGACACCTCCTCTACTCACGTCGTTCTGCAATTACGTGCCACGGCGACTGCTACAGTAGATGCAAATTGTTTTAGTCGTCGTCCAAAATAATGCTATTTGAAAACCCGGTGGGATAAAAATTGACTACGTTATATACGAGGTACCTATATTCATTATACACATTTATAATAATTATTGCACCCTCGTGCGGTCTCTGTGAATGTGATGTTCGACGAGTATAATATTGTTTAGATGAAACGCTGACTACCTATAGTTGCATCTGTATGAATCTATGCGATGTGTGACACCACGGGAAAGCCTAAGACCTGTCAAATGTAAGTTCGTTATAGGCAATTAGGTAATACCTATTTTATTATACTCAAAGTATCGTTGTACCGATCTCCAAAATATAAGCTGTAAAATATTATCCAGCATAATGTTATAGTAATAATTATAAGGATATTCTAATTTCTATTATTGTCTCTGTTAAGACTAAATAAAATATATTACATATCTAAGGTAAATAGTATTGTCATATATTTGGGTTTCTTTTAATATTACGACTTAATTTAGGCCTATTTTTGTCATCAAATAAAAAGTGCGTTCGTAGTTCCGAGTTGGTTCTTATATTTTCTAATAACATATTACTATATTTATAGTGGTAACTGGTAAATACATTATACATAGTATATATTACAAATTTCAATCTCACAAAACTTAGCTTTTACTTATATGAACAATAAAAATATATTTTTTAACAAAACCAGGTCACGTATTTATCTTTAAATCCATGTTACGGAAATTAATAACACCATCTACATGCTATTATGATAGCAGAGAGGAAGCCGAAATTTTTTTCAATAAATGAAGAATTTAACCGAGTCGAACGAGAACTGAAATGATAATAATACCGTTGTCATTACATAATACGTTTACGGTGTATAGCATTTTAGCTGTTTAAAACGTTGTAAACACCGAGAACATAATAATAATATGAGAGTGACGACGCCCAGGAATTCGGGCCTGTGGTGCGCTGGTTGGGGTGGGTGGGTCGAAATTACACTCTATACTAACCATGATAGACAGGGTGTGGTCGTGTCGATTTATCAACATTTCAAGAACGAGACACGAGGCGAAAAGACTTTGACAAATGATCGACTCCCAAAGGTTCCACTAAAACCAACCCCGCGGCATCTCTTATACATATTCCTGTGTGCTAGTGTTCACGTACGCTTATGTACCTATATAATAATATCGTGTTTGTGTGGTGTGTGTGTGCGGGCTAGTGTGCATGTGTATGTGTCAGCGTTGTAAAAGGGCTACCGTTAATTTCTCAAAATGTTAAACGTTATTGAAAACAACCCTCCCACCGTTTCTACAGTGTAAATATTTCGCTAACACCCGAGCGCAATTTTCCTAATAACTCTGAGAGGTATTTGCAATACACTTAAACGTGATTGACGTTTTTAAGAATAATAATTGCCGCGGAAGACGATTTTTCATTACAGTACCTCCGGCCGATGCCGATGTCGATGCCGATGAAAAAAAATAACAGTACCTACTGAACGAAAATAACGGACGTGTATGATCCATTGATTATAATATCCATCGCGTGGGATGTCAATGACACTTTGCAAAAATTGTAATCGGATCACAGACATAAAAAGAGAAAAGACCTAGGTAAGCAACGAGAAACTAAATTGTTCAAAGTGCTTACAGATGCACCTTTTGGGATTCAGTTGAACTTTTACAAAGGCCCGATAACGATGACAAATCATATCACCGGTCACCGTATCAATGCTTTTAACTCCATTATCATTAAACACACAATATTAGAAATACGATCATGGACATATATAATTTTGTGTAAAGGCTTTGTCTATGCGGGATATGTGACACACAACATAATTAAACATAATATTATTATTGTATTATACCAGTATTGTATTAGTTAATATTTCTAGTGTGTATACTGTGTAGGTAGTTAGTAGTTACATACTTCAAATAAGAATATTTGTAAATATGTTAATGTGTAAAATTTAATGAAATAGATGTGAAATAATTTTTAATATTAACTAATTTTATGGGGTATTGAATAATATATTATTATTATTATTTACTGGCGTTATAACGCACTGAAGTTTAAAACATTAGATGGAAAGTATTGATTTTATTTCGTTTACTAAAATCTTATGTTTTATCGAAATGTTATTTTAGTTACAATTTAATGAAAAGCCGGTGCTTATACTATATTTGTTTAGTCAGGAAGATTTTATGGGCCGTGATTATATCCAAGTACATGTGTATTATATCACTATATTTACACGTTCAACAAGACTACCAAATGTTATTAATGTGTACCAAATAAACTTCCGCTTCAACTTGGGTTTATTTGTTGTACACTTAGTACAATGATATAAAAACCAATAAAACTATGATGATAAAAAAAAGTTTATTTTAGAAAACAATATGTGACTTTTGGAAGATGTATAATTTACTTTTAGTAGATATTTGTGAAATTTGAAGGAAATACTCTATCAATAATGAATAAGAGTTAAGTTAATTTTCTCTTACTATATCGGAAATAGTATATTATAACATAATAATAAAAATATTAACTATAATAACATAGTATATTTTAAATATTTAGGTAATTTAATTTTAGATTGAGATCAGAGTGATCAGACTAATGAAACTTTTAATAAACCTAGATACTTTTGTTTTTCAATATATTGCTAAATATTTTAATATTGATAATACTACTTATTCAAATGTTAGTGTTTAACCTTATAATATTTGAACAATTGAATTAGTAAGATGTGTACCTACATCAAATAAAAGAACATCTTTATTTGATACAAGATATATATGATAGGTATATGGATATATAGTATTATATACCAAAGGTGTTTAATGTTAATAATTAATATAATATATGATAATTAATTTTATACATTTTGTGAGCTCAGAACCATAAGATTCTAACTTAATTTTTTTTAAAATCTATATTTTTATGCATATAAGTTTAGTTATCAATAATGCTCAATTATTTTATGCGTTATACTTATCAATAACTCTGAGGTTCTAAACTTCTAACTTCTAAGTAATCATAATAATAGACTAATGTATTATATTTTATAATACCCATCTAAATAGAAAATTTTGGTTTCACTTCACTAACTATAGTGTTAAAACCATTAGGTATAGAACCTTCTCAAATAAATGAGTAATGACCAAATATAGTAATATCTCATATTCATTGTATATTAACTATACAATACCAGATACAATATAATAGAAGTATAGAACCATCATATTATCTTGTATTTTGACTTTTTGTTTTGACTTCTAAGCCTACGATACTATATGATTATAAATAATAAAAAGTATTTAAAATAATTTACTATGATAGTTAAAATGTGTTAAATCATACTTAAATACTTAAAATACCTATTATGTTTATGGCGAGAATATATAAGAGATGTTCTTATCAACAATATTGATGTGACAAACACGTTGTAAATATAGTAATTTGATTTCAATATTATATGTCCTATTGACATTTTTATAATATTCAACTTATAATCAGTAAAATTAAAATACTTATTTATTTATACATGGTTATTAATTTTTATGAAATTCGTTTGGTTAAGTACTTTATTGTTCAAATATTATAATGCCTTGTTTTAATTTACCCAATGGAAACTTTAAAATTTGTTAAATTATAATTTCTATTAATAAAATATTAATAATATACAAATTACATATTAAATTTATTCATAAGCTTAAATACAACTTTCAAGAGTTTTAACATTATGCAAATAATAATATAATATTAACACGGTTGTAAAATGTTAATATATTCAATAATGGTATATATGCGTAATGTTAATAATATATTATGGTATTGAAATAAATACATTTAATTTAAAATAAAGTTTAATTTGTAATATAGTTTCGAATAGTGCTTTTAAAGATTAAAACTGATTTAAACTGTTGCAAACATTAGCGTCAAAATTATAAACTCCTGTTCGTAGTTTATTTATAACTTCATACAAATCAGTTGTGATAATTTATTATTGTAAGAACAAACTTAAGTACTAACCTACATTCTAATTGAAAGCCATTATAAATAATTAGCTATCTGATAACATAGTTTTCCTTTACTATTATATTGTATCTTATGTTGTCTATTCAATATATTGTATTGCATTTTACGCTATTAAAATTAACAATTTTGGTTATATATAACACTAAAAAAGTAATGAGAATGAGAAACTATAGTGCTGCAATATAATTGCAACTTGCAAGCCAGCAAAACAACCAGGAGGACCTCCCTCTCCCAACCAGCGCTTGGGAATTATAAAATTATTTATTAAATAAATAATATGAACAAATTATAAACTAAAAACGTTTTTATAATAGCTTATAGCTAGTTCACATAATAATATTAAAATTATGATATATCTATTAAGAAATCATTTCGACTTTTTTGGTAGATCGAACGACCCCCCCCCCCCCCCTTGAAAATATTCTGGCTTCCCTACTGATGGTAACAGTGTAGAAAAATATATTGACTATTGACAATACATAAAAAAAAAACCGCATTGGAATAATATACATATTACAATGTAGAAAGGATGATCCATTTATTTGATACCATAATATAATATGTTGATTTATTTTAAATTCAGGATTTTCAACGAATACAGTATAAATGGCGAAAGAGGGTTTTCTTTCGCACCATCGAATTTGTCGTATATTATACACAACGACGAAGAGAGCATTTCAAGTGTTGAATGAATATCTTTAAAGACATACAGACAGACGGCAGTTGTCGAGTTTATTGTGTGCGACTGAGCGGTCCTATCGATTTATGGTAATAACGTAGGTATATATATATATATATATATATATAAATATTTGTTTATGTGTATGTGTGTATGTGTCTATTTTTGAATTCAACCATTTAAGTAGGTACCTATATAGTTTAATATATAGAAGATTGCAAATGTACATAATATAAGCAGACTCTCTCGACTGATGTGGTTTTTTAAGCGTTTATTTTTCTATCTTGAAGAATAACTGCGTCTTAGCAGGTTCGCGCTTTTCCGTCCCTTACCAATTAAAATCAACCTAATGAATCTCGGTCTCTCGAAACTTTTTGGATTTTGGAAATTAATTTCTATGTCCACGTTGCTTTGATGCGGTCCTGTGGTGTATACGAACCTCTAGGGGGTTATGCCGAAGCAACGACGCATTTCACTCTGCCTCGCGCTGTACAAGGGATTTTTGGTTTTGTAATCGGGTCTGTCCTGTTCAAAAGATCGACAAAAGGTCTTTCAGTCTCTTTTGTCGGAAAAGAGTTCAGCAGATATTCCATCCGTCTCCTGCTATCATTTAATAGAATCTGTATTATGAAAATAAGTTTTAATTACCACTGCTGTGGCGAAAAGGATCGCGTAAAGTTCACCAAGTTTATGTGTTCCCAAACTTTAGAAATCTTAAGCAGGCTAGCTCTCATTGAATATGGATCGAGATAACTGGCATATAGTACGCACATTAATCAGAAATTTAATTCTTACAAAGTAAGTAAAAACACTGGTTTTTATTCTATTAGGTATGGGATGAAATGGATTATTACTTACTGCGTTTTATATTTTTATTCATAATAATTATTTTTATTATTTATAAATAATATGTGATATATAGGTACTGAAGTACTTGCAATGGGGAATACACATTTATCATTACTTTTGTAATAATGTAACATTATGGAGTAAGCGCTTGTACCTATAACTTAAAGTTCTAACATCTAAGTACCTAATAACTTACTAATTATTATTTACAAATAAGTTGAAAGTGGGGGTGAGATGAAATACGCATTGCTATAAAACGATAAAGAATGTTATACAAACAATCTACAATCACTTATTGAATACCCTATAACAATAAATATAAACAAGTGATACTATACAATATTATTAAAATCACAAAAAAAAATATACTAAGTGGAGTAAAATTAGTTCAGTATTGTTGTATGTGTCAATCAAAATAAAAAAATATAGTCATAATAAAAGATGTCAATCAGACAATATTTAATTGAAATCTAGGTCAATGAAGCAAATAAACTGAGGTAACACATTGTAAAATTATATTTGAGGCAACCGGGATGTTGCAAACAAATAGTCTCTTCTAATTGTAGTACCTATGTGTATATAAATATAAATACTGCACGATCAGGAAATGTTTTTTATATTATGTAAATTGTGTTTGTATTTTATAATAACAAATATTTGTGTAAGTTATATTATCTGTTTTCCTTGAGTAGTCACACTATTTACTCTTAATTGATTACTTTAAAGTCAAATCTGAAACCGGCTAATGCATGGGATTTCGGTCTCTCAAACGTAGATAGAGGTATATCATCGAACGGTGAATATACTTTCGACAATTATATCTGTCATAGATGGACAGACTACGGAATTGGTTTTATATTTAATGCTACAAGATTTGATAACAATATTTTTATGTATCAGTATTATTTAATTATAAATTAAAATATATAGATATCAATATATCATGTCATTCCAAATAAAACACAATTTAATTTATTTAAAGACTGTTTATAATAATTATTAATTATTGAATTCAATAAAAATAAAAGAGAATAATAGATATCACTCTGCTGTACAGTAGGTTATAAGTAGGTCACTGAATAATAAATGGTATCAATTAGAATTCAATGATACAATATCATTGTATACAAAATAACGATACTGATTAGGGACGGTTTGTCAGTGAAGATATTATTTTATATTATATTTAAATTGTTTTTACTTATTATACGGTAACCGATGGTAAAATAATATTATAAAACTACAACAAATTAACTAAAACAATTATTCTTGGTTATTTAATATGTAATTTCGTCCAAGTTTGAACATAAAATAACTATAAAAAAAAACTGTGTTTTAAATTTTTCTTATTTTTTAGTTACTGAATAACTTATTTACGTGAAACCTCGTATTTTCAATCCTTAGCTGTAAAAGTTGAACATTTTATAAATGTTTAACTACAAAATCATTTTTTAATTTTTTATTTTATAGAAGTTGTCAAAAATCGAACTTTAAATGCTTATAAAAAATTATTGTGCCTATGTATTTTTAATATTTTTCAACTATACTATTAAAAGAATATATCAGTAGGCTGTATTACATTTTTACGCTTTTTGACACAACAAATAAAATTGTATTGACATTTATAGAAAAAAAAACTGAAAAATTTCGTAATCGAAGTTTACGTCTAAAAACGAGTCAAAATATTTGAAAATTTTATCAAGTAAGGAATTGATAAAATAAACATATGGTGTACATTTCAAGTATCTACAGTTATTCGTTTTTGAATTACAACAAAACAAGAAAATCGCTACATGAGAATCCAATGTTGTAAAAATGTGTACTTCAAACACTCATAAAAATGTAATTTAACTTTCTGAAATTTTTTTTTTGATAAAGGTAGACATATTTTTAAGGAATCTTGTATTACGTTTTCAAATCTTAGATTTAAAAAAGCAAATTTTTATGAATTTCCAACTCAAACAAATTTGTGATTTTTACCCTATGCATTTTGATATAAATGCTTTTTTATTTTCTAAATAGTAAATATTCAAAATGTTAATTTTATATAACTATTAATTATATTTCATAGGTATAATGATATTGCCATTTAAGATTTAGTACGATTGGAAAATAAAATATCAATTATACCAATATAAAACGTCATATTAGGTATATAAATGTAAAAATAAATAATTTTCATATATAAATTGAAAATAATTGACGAAGGTTTAAAAGCTTTAGTTTCAACTTTAAACTAATTCAAAAAAAAGAATATAGTTTCATTGTATTAAAAATGAAAATTATAATATAATATGTTGTTAGTTTTTGCAAAAAAATATATACGATATTAGGTTAGGTAGGTATATTAGTTATTATTTATTAGCTTATAAATATATATTAACAATATACATACATATAATATTAGTTTTTTTGTTTAATAATGAAGAATATTAGATTAAAATACATGTTGGTAGATAAATAATTGTAATAAATAAAACAATGGTACAAATACTTATCATTTGTCATAGGTAATAAAATAATTTTATAATATTGACGCCATAATCCGCTGATTTTAACCAATACTTTTGATTATGTGGAGTCATTTGTTTTTTAAGCCTCTGAAGAACCATTTTTGGACAATTCCTGTTACAAAAATATTGTATGTATTATTCAACTACCAGCTACCTATATATTATTAAATATTTAAAACTCAACGATTTTTTTTTGAATTTACCTTTAATTTGTGTAAAATATTATTTAGGTCTTGCCCCAACCCAATTAATTTGCTCTGGACATTTTTTGGTAGGTTGGTGAAATATGCATTTATCATACTTCTGGCCATTTTATTAGAATCTTGAATTGATTTAACTATTTTTTGCGACGTATTGACATATTCGCTTAATCTCTTCTTTTCCAATTCTCTAATTTCCGGTGACAGCGATTCCATGTAAGTCTTAAAATATTATTTAAATATTAATTATTATTTAATATAATAAATGGTAATGTTTTAATATTTGTTTATCTGTTAGAGTATCTTCTATTATATTAGTTCATACTTCATAATGAATTACTATATTATTTTAAACGTAAGTCTTGTAAAATAGTACTGTGCAAGATGGCTGCATCAAATGATTTTTTAGTGTTATATTATAGAATTTTAAGAACCAATGCCAATTTATAGGCATGATGAAACACTTTTAAATTAAATTAAATTTTCTCTCAAGTACAGTACATAATGTAACATTTTAATTAACACAAACACAAGTAAGTATACAACAATTATTTATAAATATCAACTTTAAAATAATGGGTTGGAAAAAAATGATGACGGTTAAAAACATGGCAAGGTATTATAGTATATAATACGTTGTAAAGTTTTATTTTACAATTTTACATATCATATAAGTAGGTACGTTAAATATTATAATTACATATTTTATATTCATAAATTAGAGTCAAATATATATTTTTTAGTTTTCCATGTTGAAAAATCATCAATCATTTAATATAAAATATGTTGTGGGTAAGAATAGAAAAATAATACAAACAAATTATGTAGGAATAGAAAGATTTTCGATGATTTTATTGGAAATAAATCAATCCTGTACTATTTCTCGTATAGAAAATAATCGTAATATTAAACAATAAGTTTCATTTGAAATAATCGTATTAAAATGAGCATAACTAAAGATAAAACATTTTAATTTTTCGTGGAAATCTTTCCCAAAATATTTGGTTTTCATAAATAATTTTTGATGATAACGATTTCATAAAAAACACAAAGAACAAAGAGCACATGTATTTAAAGTAGCCTTTTAAAATATATGTACTGTTGTATTTTATCTTGTTGAGTGTTGTATAGTAAAGTAATAACTTAAAAAAATATCATTACCTTTTCAATTTCTTCCTTCTTCCGTTTAAGTTTGATTGTAAGATCTTCTAAAAATGGTTCTTTTTTTAAACCCGCTTCTGTTGGATTTACAATGTTTTCAATTTTCCTATATGGTATTTCCAAAATATCAACTAAAGAATGGAACAAATTGACTGCCATTTTATCGAGCTCAGTAACCTCCTCAGAAGAAACCTGTGTAATTCATAATTCATACAGTTATAAAATCAAATTTTTACCATAGAGTAAAAGATCAAAATACTTTCCTGGACCACTAACGCCGATATGACGAGAACACAAACATTTGATGTCTTCATCTTAGTAGCGCTTTCGAACGAATAAATTGTCAAAAGTTATTCACTGAGTACAGTACCTACCATATTATATATTCAATAAAAACAACCTTGAAAAACTTTTTTTTTTATCCATCAATTCTAACCCAACCAATGTCTTCTTTTATGTACCTGCCTTTCATAGACGTTCGATTCTATTGCTAAATCTTATATTATTGTTTACGTCCGCCGTTGGTATTATGTTATATTATATTGTTTACTTCCGCTGCCATCGTTTTATTTCGTTAAATTGTCTACGTCCGCCCCCGCTATAAGATTTTGAGAGAAGATGTCCTGAAATATTTTCACATAGATCTAACTAAATAGTAGGTATAGGTCCTTGTATTTTTAAATTTAACCTCGTTAGTATTTAATAAGGCAATTTAATGAATATGAGTAATATGCTCAGATTCTCTATATGTGTTAAATGTAACAACGTGAGGCTAAACTATATATAAGTTAAATTTATAAATTATAACATTTGCAATTTGTATTACTAGCTATAACGCCTAAACATTTAATAATTACAGTTGGATTGAAAAAAATGAATATCGGTGGTTCATTTCTAGTATAAACGCAAAGTGTTAACCGATTAAAGAATAAATATATTATATTTTTAATTTTACAAACTATTTAATATTTATGTCCAATAGGTAGGTACATTTTTGAAAAAAGGCATTAATAAATAATTTATATTTAACATATTGTAACATTATGTATTTAACATATAATTGTCTCATTCAATATTTGAACCAAATATAAATATAATTTGTAGTTTTAATTAAAAAATAATGATAATCTAGACATACTTTGACGCTTAACTGTTTAATCTGTATAATCAAAATAAAACTATATAGATAAAGTTTCTGAAGATAATGTGCATGCAGTAAATAGTAATACTAAATATTTTTCTTTTTCCAACACAAACTACATTGTTCTAATACAAATACTAACAATTATAAAATAGTAGATATTATTCATTGCATAATTCTTATTTTCACGTAAATGTATATAATTAAACAAACAAAACAATAATATAGGTACTTATAAGCTACAATTTGTAATTACATTAAATGTTAGGTGTAATATAATGTAAGCTTTATGTATACAATCAATAAATTTGTTACTATTAAGTGTTCTAACCGAAGTTTTATAACATTAGCTTTACAAATAAAGTTAGTGTGTATAATTTAAATACAAATCAATAATTACAATTTTCGTGTTTCCTACATATAATGATGGTTATAGTCTATAGATCATTTGTCATTCCTACCAATATTATTTAAAAGTTAACATTGAAATATTGGATTGTTATTTATCGTATAAATTAGGTATTAATTTATTTTTTATTGGGTACCTAAAATAATATTAAAATAATATTCATTATTATTTGGATGTTTTTTGTGATGTTTTTGGATCATTAAAATCATTAAAACCCTGTGCAAAAAAAATATTTTATCATGAAATAATTTAATTAAATATTAATTATGATATTATTTTATTTTAAACAACTAAACTTACCCTTATTCTTTTTAAGAAGTCATCAATATCATTTCCTATGTCAAGTAATTTGGTTTTAATATTATCCGGTAATGCATCAAAAGATTTGTTCGATACATTTGTTACTTTTTTCTGTGCTGCTGAAAATGCTCCCGACATATACATTGACAAGTATCCAATCGCTTTTTTTGTATTTTCTCTCTCGGTTTTTGGTATCATATTAAATAACTCCTTAAAAAATATTTTATTGTATATCCATTATGCACTATAATAGTACTAACTACTATATACTATGATATTGCTTATAATTATATTTTGGTTATATTATTTTGAATTTACCGTCTATGTATAATGAATATATATTAATATTTATTTATTTATTTATTTAATATAAACGGATGCGAGTCCTAAAATATAATAATATTAACATTGTGTGTGAAAAATAATACAAAATACAACAAGGTATAGTTTTTACTTAATTAGAGATTGAATATAATAATAAAATTTAAAAGTTTAATATATAGAATACAAATCGTATATACTTAAAAAAAAAAAATAATACATTTTAAAATATAGACAAAAATATTACCTTCAGCCATAAGAAGGTTAGCAGGAGAGTTCAAGATATAATTTTTAGTTGAAAAAAGTGGATAAAAAGGTTTTGGATCTTTAGTATTAAGGCTATTAATTTTAAAATGGATTAAAGAGAGAATTTCAGGACAGTCAATTGAATCTAATATCAGTTTTTGTAAAAATGTAGAGAGTAAAAGTGTATATCTGTCAGTGAGTAGAGAAATATTAAGAAAATTTAAAACATAATTATATGTGCCATGGAAAGGTCTGTTTATGTTGAATTTATTAGAGATAAAACGTAGAAAGTTATTTTGGACAGATTCTAGGGTAAAATTTTGTTTTGACGCATTGTTTATCCAGACAAGGGGGCAGTACTCTAAATTAGAACGGACAAGAGACAAGTAGAGGATTTTTAAGGGAATAGGATCTTAGAATGCACCGCAAGTACGTTTAATAAACCCAGAGTTACGAAAATAACTTTATTTTGTATCACTTCAGTATAAAGAGAAAAATTTAATTTAGGATCAAAAATTATACCTAAATCTTTAAATTGATTAACAAGTTCAATATTAGAGCTAGAAATTGAGTATTGAGAGTTAATGGGATTTTTAATTAGGTAAAATTTCATAAATTTACATTTATGGATATTTAAAAATAGCTTATTCTCATTGCACCATAAAATTAGGTTATTGATGTCTAATATCTTTTATCTAATAAATATGTTTTAATCGGGTAGGTAACAAGAATTTTATCTAAGATTTAGAAAACTTAGAATATTAGTGTGACCAATTAAATCACTCCGTAGATCCGTTGTAGAATTCCTATTAGTATAGCAACGAAAATTGTGAAATTTACAATTATGTACGTGCAAATCATCTAATGATATCAATAGTGTTTTTAATAACGATTAACTAATTGAAGGAATTCTAATATCAAAATAACAAAATAACATCAAATTATAAAGTATTTATACAGAAATTCGATGTTACAAATAATTTATTATCTATGTTACTAATAATTTACGTTCCTAATTTATTTGGGAATTATTCATGAATAATGTAGTTAAATTTGATCAAAATAATATTTTATTTTACATTTTTATGCCAAATTGTTAATTATTGTATTCAAAAAGATTCTGTAAAAATCCAAAGTCAAACAATACTAATTATATAATATTATATCAATGAGATATTGAGAGGTTTAGAACATGATTGTGTTAATAATAGAGGATAAATCCAAAGAGTGTATGCCGCAGTGATCTATGTACTACGTATAATATGTGCTATTTCATTTTTAGTTATAATTTTAGTATTACTTTTACTATGATAAATCATACTATTTTTTTTTCATCTTAGGTGTCTTTTTAATTTAAGACAATGGTGTAAATTAAAATGACGAAGTACCTAAAATATACTGTTCAGATTTATTTTATAGAATATAAATATTATAAAACTGATTTCACGTCGTTCAGGGGTTATTATGGGCATTAAGTTGTATATTATGTTATGGAAAAATTCAATTCAATTAAAATTATAATGGCACTATCATCTTTTTTTATATAAGCATCTGAGATTAAAATATACAAATAGGAAATCTTATCAGTTATCATGAGATACTGAAATCATTTTGTATATTGTACACAAGCAACTTTTGCACGTGAAACATTCTAGGCAGCCGTTTGCTCTTTGGCTCTATGACGTCACGTCGTCACAGTAATATTTTTAACACTCAATTCAAATAGATAATTACTATTATAGTACCGTTGAATAATATATATTTTGACTTCAGACTTTTATTGAATATTTTCAATACAATGATTAATCATCAAACTTAAGATTAACAAATATAAATTAGTCTGGTGATCTCCTTTAATAAAATGCACGTCAACAATACAATATGACTGAATGATTATTGATTATTGAGGATACATTACATTGGTTATTGTATACCATACGTCCATACTATGCCTGTACACATAAATATTAAATATATTCAGGACAATATAGGTACCATATGTATTATAATTTGAAATATTTTAATAATTTTTGGTTGCCACTCTGGTTACTACATTATGATGACATTTTAAGGAAATATTTATCGGTATATTATTAAATTATAGTTAGATACAATTTAAGATTTTGAAATATATTTTTATGTCAAATATATACCTACTATTCTATAATTATTCTAACTTTAAAATATTACGAATTACCTCTTGGGTTTGTTCCATAAACCGCTTTAATTTCCATGTGAATTCGTTCAAGAATTTTTCTGCATCTGGTTTCATTGGTACTTCATTTATTAAATCGGTGATGGGTTTTGCTGCAAGGTCAAACGAAGATGATAGAATACGGTTTAATATTTTTTCTAGATCAGCAGTTTCAGAGGAAATCTATAATATCAGATATAATTATTATTTTACAATTACATTTAATAAAAACAATAAATTATTATATTATATTTTATTATACAACACAGAATATTAATTATTTTAAAATACTTTCCTGAACTACCAATGCCGATATTAACAAAACGTAAAGATGTGACGTCCTCATCTTGTTGGTATCAAATTTGAATGACGGTTGTATGCTACATGAAATCAATATTTATACTATTTAGTATTTAGTAGGTATTTTCCCTTTATTTATCACTTAAATAACAAAAATAATGCAATAGTTATATTATTTGATTAAAGTGTTCATTATTATTTTAATTGGATAAGAAACAATTGATTTGAGTAGGTTAAAATGCAAATAAAATAAAATGTTTTGATATTATTAATCATATGAATATTCTTTGTACATACCTAGTACCTTCATGAGTATTCATTAATTATGCTGACTGAACTTTAATATAATATTGTTATTTATATCATATTAAAAAATGTTAAGAATATAATAAAATACCAAAGTTTCATAGAGATTAAATTTCTTCCTATCGCAATTCTTGGCAAAAAATTCATGATATAGAAACAAATGTCTGGTTGTAAACAAATTAGTCAAAAACTACATTAAGGAATCATAGTTCAAGTTCACGAACAAAAAATTTCGTAATGGAATGTTTAAACTTCTTAAATACAAATTAAAAATAATAAACCATGTTTCTTGAACCAATTTCAAAAATAAGAATAATTTATGTTGATTATGCAAATAAAAATATAGTAAATTTTCAAAGATAATTCTTAAGTATTTAAACTAGTTTTTTCTTCATATTAACCGTCGGTAAATTTTGATTTGGTGACTGAGCCATTATAGCACTATAACATTAAAAAAATAAAAAATTTATTTTAATAATAATCTACGCATAGTATAAAACAAAGTACCGCTGTCTGTCTGTATGCTTAGATCTTTAAAACTACGCAACGGATTTTGATGTGGTTTTTTAATTGATAGAGTGGTTCAAGAGGAAGGTTTAGATTCACAATTGGACCCGGTAGGTCCAACCCGAGGAGGTGCTCAGACAGGAATTTTGAGATTTACGATGAACATTTTTGTTTATAAATGGTTGCTATTGGTTATAAGAGAAATAATTAGTAGAAATTAGTAATTATTATTTTATTGGTTTCCATTGGTTATCGGGCAGATCAGGTACAAGCATGCACCAAATCGAATTTTAGCACATTGCCTACAAATGTGGCTGAGTTGCACTTATAGCCGCTCATCGGCGTGTCGTTGCCTACTTGATATGGTGTCGCAGATTTTCCGCGATCTGACATATTCGGATTGCCTACCAAGATGTCTGAGTTGCACTTACTGCAACGAGTTACACCCAAAAGGAGTTGAAAAGTCACAATTTGTCTAAGAGTGGTAATTTTTTACTGGCAACAAAGTGCGCAGGATCGGCTAGTTAAATAATATAAGATAAGTGTAAAATGTATAGTAGTTATTAATTAGTTCACATAATGAAGTCTCAAATATAATGTTCAATGTTATTATTACGAATTTTAGGTACTCATTTTATTATAAACATAAATACGTCGTAATACATACCTAACGATGATGGGAAGCACGTGACCATCTGTACCACGATGATAGCAGTGGTCTCTATTAACAATATTATAATAAAATACTAAAATATAATTTTTGATGGATATTTTTACCTAATATTGCTTTTTTTGCACAATATAGTTTATTAGATATTAATTCTAATAATTCGCTTTAAAAATATAACATTGAGGAAAATGGATTATATCTTCTACTTCGATTTATTAATAACTTCAAACAAATTCTAACCTTCTAACATTATTGTGGATTTACGATAAACTTTTTTTTTAAATTTCCGCTAACGAAAACTTATGAGGAATCTTGTATTACATTTTCAAGTTTTTTGACCAAGCGAACATTTTATTTATCGACATTAATTAAACAAAAACCAATAATAATCGACAAATTCATATGCTTATAAATAGCTCAACATAATTCAAAATATTTTTAAAATGTTATGATATTTAGAAAACGCTAATATAAACATTCAGTGAAAAAATTATGTATCTACAGCAATTCTTTTTTATTTGCACCAAAAACCATTTTGTTGATTACCATAATAATACCGTACCTATAATTCCCGTTTTCCTTAAATTGTTTTTTTTCCCTGGTGCCTTTGAATATTACTAGGAATTTTAAATTTTGACCAACTAGAATCACTTTTAAATTGAAAATAATAAACCATGTTTCTTGAACCAATTTGAAAAATAGTAATAATTTATGTTGATTATGCAAATAAAATTATAGTCAATTTCCATAACTCTTAAGCAATTAAACTAGTTTTTTTATTGACCTATCATAGTATATTAGTATTTAAGTAGTACGGAATTAAACAATATAAGTAGTAAATATATAGTAGTTAAGAGTTACTACGCATAATGACGTCTCTATTATAATATGTTCAATGTCCACGAAGTTTTGGTATTCATTTTATTATACATAATATAAATAAATAATACATACCTAATGTAGATGGAAAACACGTGGCCATCTGTACCACGGTGATAGCAGTAATCGCTATTTACGATATGGTAAAATATAAATTTTAATGGATATAAACGCGTCTATATGGATACGCTCATAAAAATTAAATTTGACTTTTCGGTAGACATATTTTTTTTGACAAAGTTAGACACAAACTTATGAAGAATCTTGTATTACATTTTCAAGTTTTTTGACAGAGTGAACACATTTTTATCGATATTAATTAAAAAATTAAAAAATAATAATCAAAAATTGCATATGCCTATATGAATAGCTAACTCGAGTATGGTGTTATGAAAATGCTAATATAAACATTCAGTGAAAATTACATGTATCTACAGTAATTTTGTTTTAGATTTACATCAAAATTTATTTTCACGGTTACTATTTTTGCGGGTAAATTCCTTTTTTTCCTTAATTGTTATTTGATTTTTCCGGCGCTTTTGAATATTAATGGGTATTTTAAATTTTGTCCAACTAAAATAACTTTCCCATTGGAAAAGATACTAAAGTTGGAAATCAAAACATTAGTTTGACTACCCATCGTAAACATAGACACACAAAAAAAATTCACACATCGATGATCATTGTAAAATCAATACATTCATCGCTCCGCTTACAGTCTAAAATAAATATTCTAAATCGTTGTATAATGAACCAAATTTTTAGCTTGGATAGCATTGTATAAAACTTAAAAAAAAAAATCCAAAAATACATCAAAATCTCTGATAATAATAATAAAAATATAATGTTAGAGAAAAGTTAAAATATAAAAAGTAAATGGATTATTATCATATTATGTTGTTCAATATAATATAACTGTAATGTTTAAAATTTAAAATTTAAATTACATGATTCATACATATTATGCATAATGATCTAAATTGTCTGTAGGTAATAACTTACAATTTGTTACCTTTAAAGTAACTTAAAAGCTATACATATACACATACAGGGTATAACAGAAAAACCTGACAAATGAAAATTTTATCTTAGTTAAACGTATGAAGAAAATTATAGACATCATTATTTTTATAATAAACAATTTAAGATTAACTTATGTCTAAAAATTTCCAAAAGAATAATTTGAAAAGTTATTACGTTTAAAATTCATTTACTTAAAAAAAAATTGTAAAATTTAAACTACTATTTGACTTACACAAATATTTTGACCATCAATATATTTCTAAAAATAAGATTTACAAATTGGCTAGTTTGTGTTTTTCCAAAAACAGTTAATGAAATTTAAACATTTTTAGATTTAGTATTAAAAAATAAAACATAAACAATTGTATACTGTATTTATAGCGCAAGTGTTTATAAATAATAAAACATTTTTTTTTTTTTAAATTTTGATTAGAACAAAAGTTATGAATTCATAATAACGATATTTTACTATTATAATATTATCTATACCTATCTAAAATAATATATTACTAAGTTATACACCATAGGTATGTTTAATTATTTGTTTATATAAATATTGATTTAAAATAAAAAATATTTAATGATATTAAAATTGTTTTGCAGTCTTGTGTCCGCAAGAATTTATTAAAATCATGAAATTTAATGAAATAAGAAGTTATTTTTTAACAAATTTTAAAATTTAAAATATTGTATCATTACTAAAAATACAGTAAAAATATTTAAATTGATATTATTGATATCTCTTATTATAATAACTTAATGCAGTTAAAAAAATATAATTAAATGTAGATATATGAAGTTTATGTTCAACACATTACGTGATGTTCTTTTTGATTATTGTAAACTAATCAGTATTAGTTTGAATGTTGGAAACTTTTAATGTTGTCATCAGTTTTTCACCAAGACCTTTTAATATGTCGTTGACTTCTTTTAAATGGTCCACGTGATTACCGATAAATCTCTTAGTCGTTTGTATTTTTTCCAAAACCGATTTTGTTTTTTTTTGTAGTGAATTATTAGAAAGATCTTTTAATCTCTAAATAAAAACAAATATTATATAGTTACAGGATTGTTTAAGTAAAACACCAATGAAACATAATATTGTGTTTAGGTAGAAATATATACTTTTTCCTCATCGATTATATATTTTTCGAGCTGTTCAAGTTCTTCGATTGACTTCGTTAGAACACCGATTTTATATACAACGTAATCTATGGTAATTGCAGTATTCTCGTACATTATCAATCCTTTTTTTTGAAATTCTTTCATTCGTGTATCATCAAAATTGGAACTATTTCGGAAGTCGGAATATTGCTGTAACTACAAAAAAAACAAACAATTGCAGATGACTAAATTTAGATAAAAAAACAATGTTTACACCGCAGTTGTACTGCACATAAGTCTTCATACGTCGACGATCGTGATGTTTAAATTTCCAACGAACAAATCAATCATGGCTTGAATTTCGTGGTCTACGAATTCTCTTGTAGAATTTCTTGCTATTTCCTCAGTGGTCAGTTCAATGCGTTCCAATAGCTCTGAATCTAGTTCTACAAATGTGTTTTTCCTAGAAACTGGACCAGTCTGTGTCAAATAATTACTCGAATTAATATTAATACTCATTAACGATTCTATTTTTTTTTCTCTTCAAAAAATATAATGATAAGCATTTTACCTATGTGTATCTACCTACATTTACACAGTACACCAATTATTGTTGATTACCTGATCTGTTCAGTGCTAAAATTTTTTTATATATATGAAATTACGGATCAGTGTCCATATCGGGCATTCGGGCATATTATAGTGTTATATTATATCTCGTATGTGCATGCAGTATATGCAGGGTTAGTAAATAAATGTATGAACATTGAAACATTTAGTCGTAAAATCATATTATAATGATTATTTATGAACCTAGGTATATAGGTAATTTAAAGATACAAAAAAAAAACGTGCTCTGCGTTATAATAAAATAATATTATGGTTCTAAAAATGTATAATATAAACAATGGTAGAATTAAAAATAATAAACACTCAAGACAAACAAATGTAATTTAAAACTAATATCATACCTCCCTGTTGAAGTATAATAATATTGCGTAGATATTTTTTGTCTAAAACTTTCTTTGATACGTTTCAATATTAAAATATGTTTTATTAATTTATTTTAAATTTAACAGATGTTTAAATGAAGATGGCTGATATTTTTGAACGGCTATTGTTAAATAATATGTCGTGACACAATAACAGTAAATATCTAAACATTTTTGTGTTTAAAATTACCTACATTACAGTATTCTTAAAACGTGTTTTAAATAATTTAGAGTATACCAACTTATACGGTATGTGATTCCCGATACAGTTAAAAAAATATTGTTTTAACACTTTTTTCAACAAAAACAAATATTAAACTATGATAGAGGATCATTATTCTTTACTTTACAGAGTTATACAAAATATCATTTACACAATTAACAGAAACTATTATATAATGCTGTATGAAATAATATGTTCGTTGTTTAGTAAACAAAATTCCTCAAATGAATGTATAATTAATTAATTAGGTATATTATAATATTAGGTTTATTAAATAAATAACTAAGTTTAACATATTATTATATTTACCGTGACACTAGCCAGACACAGACACCCAGCTGAAATCAAGGCTAACCACAGTACGGACTCCATGACGGTTAGAAACGATCTGCTTTGACCAATGTGTACAGTTCACTAAAACAGACTGAAGACTAAACTTGTATAATATAGGTGTACCTATATGTATTTGTATTTATTTTTTATATACCTTTTTTTTTTACTGGGTACTGTTATTTTGTTTCTGGTTTTGTAACGGACGGTTGTCCGCTCGTGTTCACATAATAAATATCGTACAAAACACCGTAATACACATAATACTCGTATATTTCACAGATTTTACATCATGCGTTCTCAAAGTGGCTCTCAACCCCTTTCTGGTGCGCATTGTCCAAACTACAGCACGCACTGTGTTAGCTATATGCTGTAGCGTAGGTACTTTACATAATTATTATGACGTCATGATATTTAGCTATACATTTACTGTTGGAAATGTATTGCCCGTTGACAATGAATTGCAATTATTAAACTATAATCGTTGTAATGATTAGATTTTGATCTAACATGATTTTGGCGTTTGTAAATCGGTGTAAAAAGTAAAAGGCATAAATACATAACACGTACCTGGGTATTCTCCAAATGCGCAAGGAATCAGATTTAGTAATTAGCACACGGTAATCGGTAACGATAAAAAGTAAAATTCAAAAATAGTGTTTACTCTTTACTCGGTCACGTTATATTAATTATTTATTTCATTTTTATTTTTTTAATATCAATTAATTAAATGCGATTTTGCTTAATTTCTATGAATTTAAAATCTCAAATTTTAGTACCTATCTCAAGAATTTTCGTGAATGTAATCGAATCTATAATAAACCACGATTTTTTTTTTTTTAAGTATAAAGTAATATTAACTATTTGTAATTCAATAATGTTAAATCCATATTTTTTGGAAATGAAAATTTGTCGTGTAAATATTTTGATCATTAAAAATGTAGCCACTGTTTTTATTATACGATACACTATTCGCATTTAAATTACATTCAAATATAAAATGGACGTAATATTTAAAAATCATTATAATTTCATTCCTATATAATCCTTGTACCTAACATATTTTTGATTGGATTAATTATTACGAAAAGCCTTATTAAGGATTTGTTGTGTACACTTTAAATATTAGTTGCAAGATCGTTAACAAAATTACTATACTACGAATTTCCCACTAATTATATTATCATTAATTTCAAATGTGGATCAAGTAGGTAGGTAATATTTAAGCATAGTTAATTCATCTGATTATAAATTATAATTAATTAGATTGGATATTAATTAATATCTTCGATATAAATAAATAATTGAAATAAGACTTATTTGTACATAAAAAATGTTAATTAGGTAACTAATAACTACTAACAAATTACAATAATCAGCAACTACTACCTGCTGTCCTACTATAACTAGTCTCTATAGCAATCTAAGTTTGAATTATAATCATGACAGCTTTAAAATATATTTTATGTTGTACCTACATTAATTTATGGTAATATTTTATTCTAAGAATGAATGCATGTAATTTAAAACAAACAGTACCGCTACGACTGGGAAAGTTAAACTATTTTTTTAACTTGATGAGTACAGTTAATAATATAGCAAGTTAAAAATAGGTAACCTATTTTTGTATACCTTATTTTAAAGTCATTTTCTAATCACAATAGTTAGCAATAACAGTAATTTAATAGTTGATTTTAGATACATTTGTAACGATGGTGATATTGGTAAAAATTTCGAAGTATCATACCATGGGATATAGAAACATTAGAAACGTATTTTTGAAAAATTTACGTAACTGAATTTAGATAGTTTTACATAAGTAAAATTGAAATTAACACGTACGTAAAAAATATAACTTCATAATTTAAATTAATAACAAACATAAGGAGCTCCGAATATAACATAATAATAATAATAATTCTAATTATTAGAATAGACTTATTTTAATTTTTAGTTCATTTATACCTACCTTATCTTGACAACACCTTAATATGTGCATTGTGAATAAACTGTGATAACTTGCAAAATATTAGTTCTACTATGTATACTGCAAGGATATACTTCTTTAAATTAATTAAAAATAAAAATATGTATCAAAATCATTACCATTTTAAGTACACGATAATTTATTTAAATACAATAGAAACTGCTTTAATTATTTATATCATGTAGATTATAAAAAAAAAAAATATAACAAGGCTTAATAATTAACCGAGTTAATAATGATATAGGTCATTGTAAAAATATTGAGTTAAAATGTTTTTCATAGGTACTATAATTTTCCAAATTACCATTATAATATTATAGTGTACAAACTTAGGTAAAACGTAAAAACACCTGTAATAAAAATATTTAAATACCTGTTATAATGGTACCTACCATTTATTAATGCTAAACCATGATAGAGAATTATTTAATTTTTGTTTTCATATGATTTATGAACATAAATGAACTAGATTATATGATTTTATAAATTAACACATCTTTGTTTTCAATACTTACCTTATTTAGATAGTTAAATATTTATTATTGATATAAGTATTTTATTTATGAACTGTGAAAGTGTGAACACATATTTAACACATTTACTATTTGGAACCTGAAATTGTTAAATCTTTAAATGTTAAAATAAAAATAGTATAAGAAAATAAGAATTGATCATCAAAATCAATAATATAGTAGGTATTTTTGATAAATAATAAAAACTACTTAGGACTCTGTTTTTTCTAAATTACTACTTTTATTATTTCTTCAATAGAAAATCAAAGGATGATAATTTTTTTCAAAATATATTTTACAATTAATAACATTGTAAAATATCAAAACAAAAATTAACATACACGTCTTATTAATGACAATTTTCGGTTGATTTACCATCCATAACTAACAAAGTTGTGCTCAGTGGTGGTTTCGACCATATTTGCCTTTTTATACTAAAACAAAATATAAAACAAAAAAAAAATCTCATTAGATTAATTTTTATGTTACACATTGTTACAGTGTTGTAAAAGCTACTTTTAAAAAAATATTTCAAATACTACTAAAATACTTTAAAAAATATTTTAAATGCCTTTTTTATTTTTAAATACTTTTGGCTTTTAATTTGTAGGTTTAATTTAACAATATTTAAAAATAGTAAATTGATAAAAAAATGTATTTGTTAATGCCTATTTATATACCTATTTATATTAATCTATGGTAAATTACGTACTTTATAATACTTTATATCGAGGAATTTATTTATTAAATAATTGTTCATTATACTTCAAAACACGATAAAGGTATGTTAAGTTGTCGTCAGTCATATTTTTGTATATTTTTATCACAACATTGCATATTCGGCTGAAGTATAATAATAATATTTACTTGGATAATGGTTTAAGAATAAATTATAATATTTCTGAACAATTAATATTGACAAAAAAAAACCAAAAGTATTCTCGATGAAATTACAGTATATTCTATTTCAAATACCACTAAGAATATTTGGTGCTGAAAAAGTATTTAATATTTAAACGAAATCATTGGAATACTTATATTCAAATACATGACAACACTGCACATATATGATTTATGGTACAAAAATTTTACTTTACTTCAATGAACGCATATCGTAAAGTATCCAAGTACGAATTGTAGTCCATATTTCCACTAGCTGAATTCCTCATGAATTCCTCATTAGTACGATTAATGAATTTAAACAATGCTTCTATATCTGAAAATTGGCCTGCTTTTTTTTTTGGTTCTGACCTAGGCACCTACAGTCACAACATTTATTTTGAAATATTAATTTGATAAAATAATAGTATTTTTTTTTTCAATTGAAAAAAAATATCAACATATTATTATAATATAATATTATCATACATCTGGTTTGTACGTTTTTGTTAAAGCATCAAACATCAAAATAATTGCATTTTAACATAGTATTAAATACGGTGTTGACGTATTGTAACGCACAGGTACTATATATCACTACAATAGGAACATCTTATAATAATTAAGAACATTTATGAATAATGAAATGTTCACTCATAAAATCAATAAGCTTAAAGCACGTTGATTTTAATAACTAATAAAATATAAATTTAGAAACAAATGTTATAGACTAAGACTATATAGTCACCTGAAACCTAATATTACATTAGGAAATATCCATAATTTATTGGTCATTAATATTATAAATAACACACACTTGAAAAAGTCGAAAAACCAAATATCCTTTAAAAAGATATGAGTTTATTAATATTATATTATATACTATATAATACTAAAGTATATTAAATTAAGCGTGTTGTGTTTAAGACAATGAAACAATTTTAAGCTATAGGCTATAACAATTTGACACGAAAATGTTTCTTTTCAAATATTAATGAAGTATATTATGATTATAGTATTTCAACATTATGTTAAATAAAATGTTATCAACTCTGTCCGACTGCCCCTAGAATTTGTTTTTTGTTTTAAAAAAATCTTTAAAAATAATTTGTCATTGACATCGCGCTTCTTACCTCGATGATTGAATTGTCTAGCACAGGATTTTCTGGCGTGAGAATATGGTTTTCATCAATTTCCACAGCCTACAAATATATAATTAAATCTATAAAAAAACATTATTTTTAATATTATAATGTATAATGTAGTTTTTTAAGTACCTACTACCTAGCTAAATTATTTAAATTGTATAAGCAACCATATTATAGTTATAGAATGTAAGGTACACATTGAGATAATATGATTTCATGTGCAAGCTTACAATAAAAGTAGAATATTAAATTATAAACAAATATAAAAATATAAAATTTGTATTATGTATAAAGCTCAGCAATTCCTAAAAGTGTCTCATATCGTGTTTATACTGAACGTTTAGTACTTATTTTTAATAAGTTCAAAACACATTTTGTGTTAGGTATTATTAAAACATTAAAACGTTATTTTAGTTTGTTTATATAACAATTAATAGTAAAATAATCATTGCTCAGAAGAATCAATTACTGGATTAATTTAATATTGATGATACATTTAATTGTAAATAATTATAAAATATTTACCTCTAAATTCACTAGACATCCAGTGAAAACCAGGGCCAACCACAATATAAATGACATGACGATTAATGGTTTTGAAGTTTCGCCTAAACAATACGAATTGTCTACTAAAACGGCCCGAAACTATAAACACAATAATATGCTTTATGTGTTGATATTGTTATAGTATGTAGGTAATATAATTATTCAGTAGATAAAAAACTTTTTTAGTGGGAGTGTGAAGCTATTGGCTTGAAATAGTAGAACCACTACAACAACAATGTGTTTGATAACAATTTGAATTTGTATAGCATTATACTTAATTACCCAACTTAAAAAATGTTAGATGTAAACATTTCATACATAATATTAAAGTAAGTACGTTAGTTGAGAATAGTTAGGTAAGTACAAATAATACTTGTAAAAAATAAAAATGTATAACTGATTTGTTTTTAGAACTATAGACATAAATAAATGTTCAGTGATTTCAAATTGTATTGTTTTATATTACATTATATTTTTTGAATTTATCAGACTGTATATTTTCAGTATTTATTTCTAATCTTATCTAATACTGTAAACAATTTGAGCAAAACATCGATATTGAAAAATCAATATGAGTTAATATTTTCATATTATTAATAAACATATTTTTGGCATACTATAAAAATTTAAATTACTTGACATATTGTTGAAAAAAATTAACTTAAATCTCAGCAGATATAAATTTGTTCAACATTAAATATTGAGGAGCAATTTAATTTTAGAATATGCTCATGCTCATGAATTATGATAGTAGTGCATTATGTAATATTAAAACCAATTATTGTCATTTGTAATATTTATAAACACACAATGACCTAATTTATCAATTAAAATTTACAAATTATTATACTTCTGTTTTATAATCAGATTGTTCTGAACAAATATGTACCTTTCAGTTATAATAACGAATACCTACTAAGTTATTCGTATACACGACCGCATAAAGACAAACGCGATAAGACTCGTAAGTTTTTACATATTTTATAACTGGCATCATGAACAAGGGCGGGATAATGTATTATTAAATAAGTAGGTATGATCCGGGGTAATGAAATAAAAATATTGCAACCCAGCGTTCACCATTGCATTATATTGTTACGTATCTTACGTGCATATAAAACAATGAGCATAATAATCACAATTCATATTTTTCATCTGTTTGTACTTAAAAAAACGCAAATATCAAAAACGAAAAATAAATGTTAAAGCACGTTGCCAATAGTAATTACCTACCTACCGGATTGATTTTTAAATACGGCAAAGTCAAAAAACGTATACAAAATATTATTATCCTTGTAAACGTGGCGATATTCGACGATGATATTTTCTGGTCAAGTGTGTTTTTTTTTTTGGTAAATCAACACGCGTTATATATAGCCCGTTTAAGATTTATCGCACTGACCGGGAGCGAGAAGCATTTTTAAAACATCGGCAAATGCTACACCCCCCACAAAAGACCATTAATTACTATATTCGTATATTATTTATTTTATTATTATACAAAATGCCTTATTTAATTACACGCCGATGTGGTGCCACACTATAAAACGGGCGAATTAAATGGGCCTATACGTCGCAAAGGCTCGCCATACCACCGTCGCGGTCGTCGTCTTGGTTACGAGACCATAACACACGGGACCCGGAAAAAACCTTTTGGCATGCCGACGAAGAACGGCGTCGAGGAGCGGTGAGCGTGATGCATTACGATATTATTATATATATTGTGCCTTTGATCTTGGCGCGCGTTGAAGAATATTAATATATAACATTTGCGTGTCTATATAACATACTGCATAATATAATATGCCCATACATCATGACTCGGGCCCGCATTATCACATCCATAACTGTACACCCGGGCATCAAAAGTCTGTGCAGACCGGAATCATCATTGCACGGGCTTTGTCGCGAAAAACGTTTGTTTTGTTCTGCTGTGGTTTGTTTTTGCCGTTCCCTCTAGGAGTTGTTAAATTTTAATTAAAACCCGAACGCGATTGGATTTGACGGCGTGTGTGTATAGTTTTCCTCTATATGTGCAGTGGATGCGGAGAATATCGCTAAGTAGCGAAAGTCATTAAACACACCAGTACTATATATTGTATACGTCGTACCCTTTGCCGTTTTATGGTTTAAAAGCCGAACTGTGTTTTTATACACATGACGCGTGTACACAGACGTAAAACGCTTACGGAAAGGGTTTTTGCAATTTTATTTCCCTCTCTTTCCACATAGTTCATTATTATTATATACCACGAAAGTATACAAAAGATGAACCTCTTCACGGTTGTTCAAATGTCCAGGGACCGGTAGGTACTCGTCAACACAACGTTGGTGAGACTGATAGATGTAGGTAATACCTACAAGATGGGCCACCGTGTATTCTCGTTTTTTCATCTAGCTAATAGTAGCTAATATGAAATAAACACTAGTTTAATTGTAATAGTAATACAAAATATGGGCTATGCGTAAATTGGGCCACTGGGAGGTCCGGAGGTTGGTATACGGAAACTATTTTTATGGAAATAATATACTATAATATTGTTAAATTGTAAAGCTAAACACTTAACATGTTCATTATCTCACTCCCCTTAATTCCATAGATCCGTACACTACCATTCAGGTAGTGATGACGTCATCGGCCGGCAAACGCGTGTTGAAATATTTGGACACATTTTATAGACATTTCCTCTACGGAACAAAGGCCGCAAAGATGCGACAACAGTTTTGAATTCCATTAGCGCACCCATATCATTCGGATTAAGAACGTTATAACGAGCCGAGTCAGGTCTCTGAGGATTCCGTTGCCACCGCTGCCGTCTCGTTGCTTTTTGAGGGTCGTTTAATTAAGAAGTTTTGGGGATTCATTACACTGTAAAATAATAACCCGAGTCAGAAGACTCAACCCCTCAACCATCCCCCATCACGCTGGCTAGGGTAATTTCGTCTAATTATGATGTAAACGTCTGTACCTACATTACAGTAGCAGGCCCCGTTATTTATAATGTTATACCGGGGTATTATAATAATACAGCGTATAATATATATTATAAAGGTACATACACAACCGACGCGTGTTAGACTAAAGAGCAAAACTGGATACCTACTTATTCTACGTCATGTAGGTACATACCCAGTACCTACGCCGAGAAGAGAATAATAATAGCTCTTCTCCCAGTAACATAATAGGGTTACATAATATTACTTACAAAATGATATATTTTGCAGCACGTTAAGACGCGCCCAGATTCGCAATATGCGTTCGTCGTGATTATCTAAAGTTAATGATATTGTGTATTATTATTTTATTGATACAATATTACAATAATGTAATTTTTATTAAATAATAAATACACACTATGTATAATATTATATGCAGTATTATAGTTTATAACGTGAAAATTAAAAAAAAATTACACAAACCGATTGGTTTATAAATCTGATTGGCATATACTACAACATATTTTATTTATATGGTTATTGGCTTTTTTAGTAGAAAGATGTGTTCATAACAATTTAAATTATACACATACACCTATAGTAGGCCGTATATGACTATGGTACACGAGTACACGACTATGGTTCCATATAGTATTTTACTGTTTAAGTTAATTTACATTAAAATATTAAAACATTTTAATCCATAACAAAGTTAATAAATCTATGAAAAAATCATTTTTTTCTGATACATTGGATAATAATTTCACATCCATCTCCCTTTTCTTAATTTGAAATTTCTTTTGTCCACATATTTAGTATTCTATTTTTCGAACTTTTCCATCATTTTTTTAATGGTCACCGTCGATTAAACCGAAAACTTTTTGGGATATTTACTAATATATTATATTTTCACAATTTTGTTTTAAAATTATTTATCAGGTGTTTCTATGTAGGGTTTTTGTAATTCATAATATTATAATATCGGGGGGGGGGGGGACTAAGGCAAATGGACATGTTTCAACAGTCTCCTACTGCGACTCTTGGTAATAAATTTGATGTAGCTGACGTAGAATACATTTAAAAAACTATCAAATAAATTGTGGACTATATAGTATATTATATGACTAAATATTGGTATAAAAACATTGAAGCTTCTACAGCACCCTATATAATAAATTTTCCAGCATAAAATCATTGAAAACATTTACCGCTACATACAAAAAATATAGACTAATACTAAAAACTTAGGTTCGTTAACAGGCAAACATGTGACATTTCGAATAATGAGTACAAAATATTTCTTTATAAAATAATAATTCTACTGTTCCTTTTTATTTCCATATATTTTCGATGAATTGTATTATGTGAAAAATGAGTCTACTAGGCCTTACCTGTTAATGGCCAATGAGGTACCTATTTAATAATAATTTTCATTCACCAGTTTCAATAGTGTTCTATTAGTTCTAATACTAGAATGAATTAACTTATTATAAAACTTTTAGGTAAGAACATTATCTGTGTAAGTTCTCTCAATCGTTTTTTTACAATATTTTAATTTTTAAGTAAATTACGAGCATTTTGAAATATTAATATTTGACCTACTCATGACTCATCTAAAATATCATAAAAAAACAATCGATAAAACACAGATAATGTTCTTACCTAAAAGTTGTATATAATAGGTTAATTCACTCTAATATCACAACTAAGGACACACTATTGAAACTGATGAACGAACATTTGTTATATCGTATACGTGTGCAAAACGGATACAAGTGATACAATGAATGCATGCAGGCACGACGTTCTCTTAATATTATATATAAATAGTACATTTGCCTATACTATGTGGTCCGACTACTGTCGAATTCTATTCCTGTGCCCCGTACTTGAGAAGTAGAAGATGTAGTTAAAGTTCTTCACATAAGTCATTCGATTTGGACGCACGTAAATAATAGTTTATACTTAATAGTTTGTGCGAACAATGAACTCATACGCTAAGTTTGAAATTATTGTTACTATGCCCACTATTCATATAGGTATGCAATGAAAATGCGTGTCGTACGACGTACACATATTAATTGTTATTATTATTATTATTATTAGTAGTAGTAGTAGTAAGTAGTAACTAGTAAGTTTCAAGGTCTGTCCACAGTACACAGTTTACTCAATAATATTAATACATAATTAGAGTATTCAAGTATTGAATGTACATTATTATTTTTGGTTCACATAGTCTTATAGTCCTTGCTCCCGAAAATCTACATGTAAGCTCTACAACCTGTACATTAAGTCGTTGTACAGTTCTACGCGCGGTTTTTTTTTCAAATCGACAATAGGCGTTAATTTTTGTTTCTTTTTTTTTTCAAAAAAACGTTATCTTTCTTATTAACTGTGAATATTTTTATAATAAGGGCTACGCCACACATAGGGGTTGAAACATGCGCGTTGAATTCGCGGATTTATCAAAACAGGCAATAGTAGACTGGTAGCGCCAAACCGCATGTTTCAATCACGGATCAACGAAACATGCAGCGTTTCGCCCATGTGTTTTAACAGCTATGTGCGGTGCCTGCCTACGTCTAAAACAGTTGTATCAAAAATAAAACCATTTTTTTTTTTTTTTTTAATAAAACAACTTGTTTTTGTTTAATTGTTTCTGATAGTGATTTTTGTTCTGAAAACGTTAATAGAAATCACCATTAGTTCACTTATTTATTAACTACAGCCAACTCTAATAGTTAAAAACTATATTTAACATTTTATCTAATTAAAGCAATTACAATTATACATAATAATATTATATTTAAATATTGATGATTATACTATTATAGATTTTTTTTTTTATTATTTTATTATTGGTCTAGATCCCTGCAACTATGGCCATTAGCTATTGTAAGGGTTACGGTTGGTAAGGTTGGTAAGGTAGTGAACAGAACAACAGAAAAAAAATCAGAGAAATCAGTAAAGACGTTCTCAAGTTATGGCGCGGTGACCAAGGGAAATAGAGGGACTCATTTTTATATAAATTTATAATTATCAATTGTTAATAAATGTGTTATTAACCGCGAAGTAATAATATCATTAATTAACTCGCGGAAAATAAACCAAATCGATGAACGTCTCATTACACGTGAAGCCGATTCATGGACATATAATATTATTATATAATATGTACCTACCTAATATAAATCAACGAACGTTTAAATTATTTAACTGGTTAAAGTGTAACTTTATTACGGTGTTTCAGTCGCAACTGGAAAAACAATTTTATTAAAATAATCGTGGTGGTCACGTGCTCAACTGGCCTGTTAGTGGCCAACCGAAGCCACAGGGCAGCACCGGTGATGGTGGTCGGCGGTGACCGAACCGATGCGCCGTCCGGTGACAACCCATAAACTGTCTGGCCACGGTGCACGCGTGGGGCAACCGCCGCACGACGATCAGAGGGCCAACTCGGCTGGGCACGTACTCGCGTAGGCGTGTAACCCGGACCGAGTATCACACGCGCGGCGTTACCTGTTTGTGCCTGCGGCCACGCAGTGGACGTCGCTGGCCACCGCGTTCCGCGACATCGACGGCCCGTACCAGAACAGATTAATTATCGCGCAAACCTCATCGCATGCCGGGATTAGCCTGTTCTGCTATGATGGTCATAGCGGCGGTCACCCGAGATTAACATGCCGATGTTGGTCCGACGGATACATTTTTTCGGCGGTGGCCAGTGCTGCAGCTGCTGATAGTGTGTTCGGCGGCGGGCTGATCGGCCGTTGAGAAGAAAGTGGCCCACGACCCCGCAAGACTGCCTGTGCGGATTGACGTTACTCGTCGACGATCAGATCCACACGTCCAAAACGTCCAGGTCTCATGTCCAGGTCCGTTAAAACTCGGACGGCGATTGAATTCATTATGCGACACTGCAGCGAACAAGCCGCAGACGAACGCAGAAACGTGGACGCTGCGGTTGCGTCCCAAAACAGTGGCCGGCAAATGGGTGCGACCGACGTGCACAGACCCACTGGCGCATCCGGTCATTGAACCCAAACCATTTCGCGCATTATTCAATGAGTCCAACTCAGCAAACAGACACAATACTAGACCGCTGCTGAGCTGTTCCGTGACAAGACGAATCTACTGGTACTGCACTCCGACACGTCTTCACGTTCACCATTTTTACCATCCGGACGGGCAAGTACAAGATGGAGAACAAGCGGTGACAGCGACGAATGACTCCAAGCTGTGTACATCATAATAAGGGGTGGCAGGACCAACGACGAGTCGTCCGACAATCGCGGTTGTTCGTCACGTGACGGGCATGACAGTAATCGTCGAGACCATTTTGACCGTTTCTTTTTATGTTCTTTTTCCGATTTCTTATGTGTTTTGTTAGTATTGTTATTGCTTTATCGTTATTTTTTTGTTGACGTAACTTACCTATATTAATGGTCTACGTAGACTTTTGTAAAATTTACTTTTTACTAAAAAGGGGTTTATTGAATATTTACAACCTATGATTTTGTACAATAAGTAAATTTATAAAAAATTATAAAAATACTGTAAAATGCTTGTATCCTGTAGGAAGACACTCACCAGAGTCACATTTAAATGGTTAAGCTAATTACATTTATTTATATTTTACTGTTTGAGTCTTTCATGCAAAGTAACTCTCTGCACCAGCAGCGAAAATAAATATTTATAAAACGTCTACATATTACACGGACACTGCTGGTCGGAACAAACTTTTAACATAGCGATGAGATATATGTTTACGATTAATTGTCGATGTAAGACTACAACCCAAATTATTTCGAAGATTGATTTTTTTTTAATTTACAAGATAAACATTATTTTAATACAATATATATATTATTGTTCAGACATTGTTATTATTATATTCCAGATGAGTTTAAAACGTTCTGCGCGAACGCGTAAACGAAGACGAATATCGTTGGAAAATGTACTGGGAGGGAGAGCTAACTATATTGAACACGTCCTATCAAACATTAATTGTTGATCGTGAAACGTTCTCGTCTTAATGTGTTTCTATACACGGATGTGTATATACATGTTTCCGACCATACAAATAGACAATTCACGTAAAACGATACCACGATCGAGTTTCTTGATTGCTCTCTCTTCGGAAAAATAAATAAATAATAAAAATAAATGGCACTTAAATTTTCCTCTGAATTTATATATTTTATTTCTTTACACTATTGGTACTTTGGTATAGAGCGGACGAGTTGAAGAGTTTGCGTTTGGGAAGAAGTTTGCATCGTTAAAGTATATAAACAATGTTTGGTCTGCAATAAGTTAGTTATTAAACCTATACCTACACATACATGTTATTATATACTGCTGGACGCTGGTTGTAACGTTTAAATTGAAATAGACTAAATGAAAGAATAAAATATTACTGTTTTACGACTAACAAATGAGCACCAGTAAATATGATTATAGACTCAGAGTAGCGTTAATGATTTCAAAAATTACGGTCGGTTCAAATTGTTGATATGAAGGCAGTCACATCAAAATGTATTATGTATATTATTATATATATATAATGTACAATAAATTACGACTGATTACTAAAAACTCGGTTGTGGTAAAATATTGCCCGAAAAATAAAAACCATTATTAAAATAATATATTGATATTGTCGATTATTTTCGGCTGGGCTAATGAAGTGATGACTGATTCACTTGATTGCGAACAAATATTGTATGTGTGCATTTCCAAATAATATGCAAATTGATTGTTGTTGATTTATTGTTAGAAATAAAAACAATAGGACCGATCGAATTTTTACATAAAACGTTGATCTCGTTATTCTCCAAAATAATGAGATAATATGATTTAAATATGAAATCATTTTTATTCAATTCGAATAGATTACTCGCAAAACGTTGAAAGTCTAATCCATTGGTGTCATTGGTAGAATATTCAAGTTTAGGATATAATATTATACTATACATATATTTAAAAAAAAAAAAACACTTAATCACAGTCAAAGGTGCATAACACTTGTGAGATGTGTATTATAGTAACGAACTCTTGACTGGTTTAAATTAATACAAATTAAATTAGTTTTTAATAAAATAGTTATCGCGTTTAACTCGTCAACGTACAAAACGTCATGCAACATTTGATAGAAAAAATATATTGAATATTGGACGGTGCTTTGAAAAAATCATTGGTTATAAGGTGTATCTGTATATTATGTTAATGGTAAAAAGGAATAAATCAATTTGGCCATTTTTATTTGTTGCGCTATCTTGAAGTAAAAAAAATGATCTACGTAGTGCTTTTAATTTTTATTATAATATTTATATGATTATTGAAATGTAATTTTTACGAGTATGTTCATTGTAACTACTATACTAATCGAGAAAGAAATACATTTTTTAAAAAGAACCGTGTATGTGCGAAGTGTATTATTTGCAATGTCATTAAGCTTGTCAATATTGGGCTCTTAACAAATGGCATTAAACCATATTATAGAAAAGAAAAAACCCTAAATAATATAATAATTGTTTAAAATTTACAAGTACCTATGAAACAATAACGATGTAATCGTGTAAAAATATAATTTACGTTTTCACCCAGTGGGTGGTTATGGCCAAGGGGGTAAAAAAAACACGTTATTGATTGAAAAACAATATTGCAACCACTCGTGGCCGACGCGAAGACGTAAATATTGGCTTACGAAACGAATTTGAATTTTCGTTCAAATACCTTTTTTTCTTATTATGTTATTATTATTTAGGGCAGCTGCATGCGCTTATAAGGCAAAACTACCCACCGTATTTCCGTATTGGGGATGTCTAGACTAGAAAGAAAAATATTTGTGTAATAACGTCACTGTATATTATCATATAATGCCCGAATGCCGTGTCGCTGGAGCGAATTCACGGTAGCACTTCAGGTCGAAAAACCGTCTTAAAGAGCCTCCCAACTCCCTTGGAATTAAATTATTAATTTAGGGCTATTAGATATAGACTTATAATTATAATAGTAGTTTGCGTGTTTTTCTTGAAAAGGTTGAATAAATTATATCATACGAATTCGTTTCACAACAGCAATTGAAAACTTATACTTATTTTCGACTTGTTTCACATATATTATTATACTATGTGGGTATTTTCTAACTTGCTTTTAACTTTATCGTTCGACCTACGTCCTACACATTTTTCGTTTTTTTGTACACGGTACATTATAATATTTAATTCATGCGTGTGATTCAATAAAGTTTATATTTTTTTTTCGATAGCCAATGATTAATTATTTTATTATTTTGTCTATCATGTTCTAAATAGCCAGTGGCTCTCAAGCTGTGATGCGTGGATTAGATATGAAGTAATATACTGCCTTACCATTTCGGAATAAATGTATCGACACTTTGGTTAGATAATTCAATTTGTAGTCATTACTCATGGTGGTACTTGATTGATCCGATTTACACTAGAGTGGACGATTGGTATACGTGAAAAAAGTTTGAAAAGTTTGAATATAATTTCTAAATTCATAATAATATTTACATACAAGATTGTATTATGCTTGTAGCTTGTTCATATGAACCTCAGTTATAATTATTTTCCATTAGATTTTTTTTAATCCTGAGCTGAGGCTGTGGAGCGATGAATGTATTGATTTTTTAATACAACGATTTATGTAAAAAAAATTGATTCGATTTATCAAAATATATACTTTTATTATTTTTTTATGACATTTTTTCCACTCTAATGGATATTATTTTTAATAATAATATCATAGTCACCACACAGTTGCATTTTATTATAATTTATAATAATAATATTATGTTCGTACTATTCTAATATCGCGAACACAACGTCGTTATACGCGTGCTTGCTAAATTATTTGCCTATACAAAACTCCTCTCCATAATATTAATGTAATACTATCATAATATTTGTGTCCATGATTATGATCGTTCGATCATCGTCGTTTATACATTATAAATATTAAAATATGTCGACATGTCTATCATCAAATAAACGTGCTGCGTATAATGTAAGGACACGTTCTTCCAGTATCTATTCCAGTATCTATAGCTGAAAAGACTTCTCTGCTGCGTATTTTTAATATCCCGTCGTAGGAATTTATCTTGTTTACATTTCGCTGTCCTAATAATATATATTACGGACACATCCTCCATGGCTCAGCAAGTATGAATAGTGAACGGATTCTTCGATACTGTTATTTTTTAACATCTAATTGATATTTTACATAAAATAGTATACACAACACACGTGGCATACTGACATTTACCGTTTGTACAATGTATAAGTGAAAAGGGGGAAAAAAAAAGAATAATAAAACTAAACAAAAATTTCTGTAATAAAATTCAAATTATTGATATTGACCTACACCTAACCTGGAATGACGTTGGGTAAAATTATTACAATATTTAAAATATTATGTCTTTTTCAATTAAATAATTGTATTTGGTAATGTCATAGTTTATAGTGAAAGAGTAAAAAAATAGTTCTGCATAATATTATAATATCTTCTTTACAGGAATAATTCTAATTTAAATAATTATCATCATGACATCATCGATTGTGATCCAAAACAGTATCAAAATAATGTATTATATTAATAATATTAGATTTTAGTAAGCGAGTTACAATACCAGTGATTTCAGAATTTAAATAATCTGTTAAGTTTGGTGTATTTAAAAAAAATAATAATAATAATTTTGGCACATAAAATTTGTTTTATGTTATTAATTATTATTACTTATATTTTTGTTGTTGTTATTATTTTATTGTTGTTCTTAATGTTCTTTCATCGTTGTGGTTGACGACAGCGGCGGAGTCAAGGCCCGACATGGAAACAAAACAATATAATACTGTTATATATACGTAAAATGTTCAAAATGCTCCTTGTTCCACACGTTTCAGTCTAAAAAAAATGATTAACAAATAATTTCAATAGAACATCCGTTTTATACATCTATTATACAACCCTATAACTAATATAATGTCTCGCGTGACATATATTATCAAAGGTTTTGATGGATGAATTATTTTCCACGAAGAATTTAGGGGTTTAAACTTTAAAGTGTTTATATTATCTACACAAAATTATAATACATAAAAGGTATGTAGTAAATTGTAGTAAATATGTAGCCCAAAATACACATAATATATATATTTCTCAATATTATTACGTCTGTTTTATCTGTGAAATAATTTAGTCATATTTCATTTTACAACAAACCGAATTACATTGTTATTAGATACAAATACAAGTTATCTCACAACTAGTAAGCCATTACACGACACATATAAACATACAGTTTTTTCTAACATATTAAACAATAACAATTATAACGATAACATATGAACATAATAATAATCATTACAAGTGTATAGAACAACGAAATTCACAATTGTATTTAATTTTGTATGTAATAATGTATGTAATAATGTATAATATTGCATGTAAACGGTATATTTACCGCAGGCTGTATACTTGAGATTATATATTTCTACAACATATACATAATCACGCATCGTATCGCATCAATAAAACTACTTCCGTATTAGGTGATAACTATATAAATGACATATCCATCTATGGCCATTTTCTTTTTCAAATAATAGGTATTTTCGATAATGGAGTATTTAGATGTTTTTTATGCACATAGGTACTATAGGTGGCAAATCATATATTATTATTACGTATTTTGTGATAATAATTATTGTATCGTTTTTTTCCATCATATTTGTTTTTACTGTGCATCTTAATTATTAATATAAATTATCAAACATTTTTAAAATGTGTTAAATATTTCCTACTCAGACTTTTAAATTTCAACGCGTTATTTCTGAACTAAGAATATGGCAGGAAATAAAATCGCGAATTTCCTTAAAAAGTGATTTTACGTTTATGTAGTCATTCAATATATTTTAACGTTCATAAATTATAGCACTCGCCGTGGGTGTCGATCATGTTATAATATAGTATCCACCACAACCATCGGTTAAATTCCTTCACGTAAATTGACGTTAGTTATCATATATATATATATATATATATACTTCTTAATCCGTTCGCGGATAGTGCACTTTACCGTATTATACTCGTAGTCTTTGTTTAAGGATTTGTAATTCATTTTCACGCGTGTATTTTAGTGGTGAAAACTCTACGAAAAAATACATTATTATTTATACATACACGTGCCTACAGGCTATAATGCCTCAAGCGTTGGATAAAGTTTCAAGGTTTTCAAAAACAAACGAGGAAGATGCCAAAGGCTCAGTGGCATGGGGAACATCGGTGTATTTTGTAAACGGCCCGTGGGAAATCATCCGATTGAAAAGGTCCGTAAAAACCACTGGTCAGCAATTAAATAAAACTGCACCCCCTCGCGGCACCCAAAAGGACGCACTGCAGAGGCCAATGACGTGGAGTTTTCGGGAAAAAACCATTTTTTCCTTTTTTTTTATTATATTGTTATTATTATTGTGCCATTTGTCGTTTGCTTTCTATGAGAGCGGTTAAGTGATTGGAAAATATACGGTCATAGACGATAGACGACGTCACCAACACTTTCAGTATAATATATGTTTAGACCGGAGTCCAAAATTATTTAATGATCATATTATATCCGGATATAACATATGGCATAGATTAACTGAACAATTAGGATAAAGCAAACACTCGAAATTTAAAATATTAATTCTGTATTTAACCATCTATTGTAGGCACACATTACCCATATATATGGATGGATGAAACAATTACAATTATAATTGTTAACTGAAACCTGCTGGCCGCAGTGATACTGAGCAATTTTTTAACTGTACTACCCGCTGTAAGAGGCACACCTTAATTATATATATATTTTTTGGATATTTTGTACAGGTATTTTAATGAATATTATTCACCTGTTAAGAGTATTTAATTATTTAATGTGGAGATCATTAAGAGGTGTGAATTTTAACTGCATGGGTACATTATATGTTTCATATTTTCATTTATGGTTTTTTTTTTTAATATGTCTTCAGACCGTAATATTTTAACTAATATAGTTTGTCAAAAAAATAAACATTTCTTTCAAAGACTTCTCAGTAGTCAATGATGTTTATCAAAAGGCACTCACGAACCGATGACCGAACTATACCAAAATGTAGACATAATAATGTCGATAATATCACAAGTTTTTTGATGCTATAATAATAATAATAATATCAACCTATTTTTGAAAATAATTTTATTGATTATATTATTATTTTGAGATTTTATCTATGCCGTTAGGCGGCGACTCAAACTATTATAAACACGATAAACAACCGATGATGTTTCATCATTTTGTTAAAATGCTTGTAAACCTATAGTTATTATTATCTATTATCAGATAATTACAGTCTTTTAGGGCAATTTATTTTTTATCTATGTTTAACATGCTTTACTTTACTTTTTAGACTTAAAAACAAATTACAAGGTTATACATTTATAATTATGCAGTTAACATATGCTACTTTAGTAGATATTATCAGTATACAAAAAATAAAATTGAAATTATTAAAATGTGTTGGTATTAATGTGTTTTTGTACAAGTAAATATTTTGAATGAAAATATTGGAAAATAAATATTAAATATATCAACATGATTTTTAGGACTTACACAAATACTTTAAGGATAATATTTATTTCTTACATCAAAGAAAAAAAGGAAGAAATTATTATATTATGTTATTATATTATTCATGATTCCCATTACCGAGCAAATAAAGATTTTAAAAAAACCATCATTGTAAAACCAATAGATACATTAATTGCTTCGCTAAGAATCTAAAAGGATTAAATATTTATAGATATTCCATATTTAAATCTGCTGTACTTGAACCAAACATATTTATAATTATTTTTATTTTTTAATTTATCTAAATAATTCAATGTGCTGTTCAGTGACTGTTAATTGAACCCGATATTATTGTTCAAATACATTGATGAATGATGAAATAAAGTATTGTTTGTTCAATACTGTAAAATTAATCAAACATAAAAATAATTAAGCCTGGGTAAATAAAAACCTTATGGACGGTACAGACATACAGTATTTTACTATTACACTAACAAGGAATGGTCAGCTTTTTTTATTTTCGACTAAATTAAAATTATTAGTTCATAGTATTAATATGTAAACTGTAAAGCATGGTCAGAAAATGCACACAAAAGATAAAACATCGAAACAAAAATAAAAATGAATCAATATTTAACATTTATTTAATTTACATAATTACTAATTATTATATTGAAATATTGCCATGAATGTAATTTATTTTTTTGTTTTATTTTTTTAATAATTAAAATAATTTTTTAATGTGTTGGGATGTATTGTTATTCAATTTATATAATATAATATAAATAATATCAACACAATCTAACCATATTAATATGTTGGCATATTGTGCTCCGATAAAATAGTCGAAGAGTTATTTTAATTTTGAATTGAATTTAAAATAACATAACACCATGATAAATATACATAGGTTAAATCACTTTTAAACTTAAATTTGTTACAAAATAATTTTACTTTGATTTAACTATATTATTATGTATTTTAAAATAATTTAGTAGGTATTTCATGGTTACTCGATGGTTAAAGAAGAATCTCTTGAAATATATTCAAACTGTGGAACACAATAAACCATTTAGTTATTAACTGAATGGCGTCAATATGAAATAAAATGAAAAGAAATCAATATGCCTGACCAACTACACAAAATCCTATGGGCTGTGACCACCAATCAAATCAACAAACAAAATAAATTCTTTTTTTTAAACAAACTTGTTTATAAAAATTAATGCTAAAAACAATAATTTGTAAAAATCCGAAAAAATATAAATACTTAAAAAAAGAAATTGTAACTATACTTAATAACCACTATAGTTTAATCGAAGAACATAAAAACAATTTAGTTACTTAAGGGTCCCGATGCCAGTTTTTCAAATTTTCCGCAATTCTATAAAATTTAAAAATTAAATTTTATATTACGAACCTTAATTATAATACTTTTCCACTAATCTATTACCTGATACCTACCTATTTAGTGGGGTTTATAGGGTATATTATACGGAAAAAAAAATTACGTCACGGGAATAATTATTAAGCCTTGTAGAATTTTAAGATTTTGATAACTATTTTTTTATCTGAAAGAAGAAGACTTTTTACAGGCTGCATCGAACTCCAATTTTTTTAATTTTATTACAAATAATGGTATAATATGATTTATTAAAAAACGCTTAAAATTGTATTAATTTTGAAGACATATTAGGTTGAGATATTAGGTTAGATATTTAGTTTGAGATTAAATTTTTGAAAAAAGGAGTTCGATGCGGCCCGTAAAATATACCCTCCATTAGATAAAAAAAATTTATCAAATTTAGTTGATTCTACAAAACAGGATCATTATTCCCGTAGAACGTATTTTTGTGTACAAAATTACATTGGAAACGGGTGCCTTAAGTTAATCTGATCCAGTGATAGTTTGGAACATCTATAACATTTATTTTATTTCCTGGTTAATCAAAGGATTACAAAACACTTTTAGAGCATTTATATTGGCCGAAAAAGTGTATTCCGAAAACAATTATATTATAGTACACACAACATCATAAAATAAAATATAGCTTTTGTTTTACATCCTTCAGAGTTCAAATTTTAAAAATTACTAAATTCAGCAGTATTTTCAATAATTACAGAGAGTTTTGATAGTCAAACGTAAGGCTGCACTAATGTAGACTGGTAATCTATTGTTATAAATATTTTTATATCTCGTTCTTGAAATTGAGTAACGTTTATTAATAAAAACAATAAAAGCAAAAGTAGCTCGGAATTCTTTCATATATTTAATTTCAGTTAGGTTACCAAAGGATTAAATGATATAAACACGTTAGAAATACGATAGCAATTAAACTTTCACGTTTAGTTTGACTGAGATAAATATGACTAGTGGTCACAAATTGGGAGTCATCATGTTCCTCTTGAGTTTCCTTCTAATGATCCAATATAGGAGCTTATGTTTTTGGAAAATATGAAAACTTATATAATATGATACAACATTTTGCTTTAAAATTCTCTAATACTGGATGATACATTAAGACAGTGGTACAGTGTACTTACTCATTATTATAGTTAAGTTTCACTCATTTATTATAAGTATTGCACGAATACTAAACGCCGGATTGAGAGTATTCGGCCCGCCGAGATTTTAAATATCCATCGGCCCACCCCCCCTCCCGAAATCACCTATGGTCCAAAAAATATTTTTCTTTTTTCTTTATCCATGACAAGCGCAGTCTTAACTACTTTTTAAATTAAATTATTGCAAATACGTAAATGAGTATATTGCACAATTTGCACAAAATAAAAAATATTATAATACATACCTACATTACCCATACTAGTATAGTCGTATATTAGTATATATTTAGTACGGCAAACAAAATATTTTAATGTAAGGACGCACTAAACCACAGTAAACATAAAAACATGTAACCTTTTTGATTCAGGACTGTGTCGACTGTCGATGTAAAAAAAACTAAATTATCAAGTTATTTCAAATAAGTTAATAAGCAATAATGTGAAATGTAAACTTGTGTGTTGTGTGGAAGTGTACGTAGTATATGTGTGAGTTGCATAATTGTTGCCCGTTGGACGATATTGCGATAATAGTGGGAAAACCCATACAATAATAATTACGGTCAATTGGAATTATATTTATTTTTATAAACATGCAGGCAGGACGCAGCACACGACTATTATTCACTTGGTACATACTGCAAGGCTCTACTGCTCTAGCGTGTATCATCGATTGACAATTTATTTATTCTTGAGAATTTAATAACCAATACACTATACATCAGTATTATACAGCTGACGCATCTATTGTTTTAACCGTGTATTTGGATCTATATTTTTCTATATCACTATCTAAAAATACTAGACTACATTTGTCTAAAAATAATAACGGCCCAAATTTTACGCGGCCCACCGAGATTTTCTCGGTAGCTCGCCG
>NC_042496.1:12694493-12702420 GCF_005508785.2 Acyrthosiphon pisum | reverse complement strand
AAAAATATAGCATAGGTACATAGGTATTGTGAAAATTATAGAAATATTTCTAGTAGATAGATCGCAAACACAATATACTGTAGTAGTTGATTTGATAATTTGCATTTATATCTGTAAACTTTAAACCAATAACTGAATAACCGGAAATAATAAACAAAATCGGAAATCGTACAACTCGTAAGAAAACGTCGCAAACAACGGGTCCACTCAACAAGCTACGCTGCCTTCGATTATAATACGTCTAATGTATTGTACGTAGCTAAAAGTCGGTCGACAGGCCCACGTGTCCGAAACCCGATGAAAAATAATATTGTATTTTTTTTAACTGTGGCTCGCGGGACTTATCGCGTTATATATACATATATGTGTGTGTATTATGTATATGTACTTTTATAATCCTCCGGTATGGCTCATCGTCACGCGGACGCTCACTGCTCGCCGCAGCCGTTTTTTAAGCCAGTTTGTCATACACCCAAACACGTCCTCCACCCGACGCTGTCGCATTAATCATAGTCTGGTCGTCTGGACGCACAGCAACGTTTCTCTATAATAGTATAATACAGTCTATATATTGTAATAGTGTAATGATAATAATATGTTATCTTTACAGTCTACTGTACCAGCCGACCGACGGCCGTTGTACCAATTTATAATGATTTTGTTTTGTAAAATTTCTGATGTAAACCCTAAAGTCTTATCGTGCATCAGAATACCACGGTCGTGTGGCCACTGAGTTGTGTTCGTAGTGATAAGCCGACGAAACTGCAGGATAATAAAATGTAGATTTTTATTACAGCGAAAATTGTTTTCTAATACCTTATGAGTTATGACGTTTCTCACCCACATACACAAATACACGCGCACCAAAAAAAAAAAAATAATAATATATTCTTGCAGCAGGTTACAGCAGCAGGCGTCTGTTTATATCGGGTCTCTCGTAAAACGCCTATTGGTTGGAAACAAAATACGTTTTATAATAAACTATCACTTATTGCCAAAGTATCAATGTACAATTGCGACGCCCTCTTTCATATTATTTTCACATTTTATTTAACACAGTACGTTATATATACTCAGTTATTATTATGTACATTCAACAGTAGACATATTTTTTTCAAAATATATATAGTATTATTTTTATACTAGTATAAAAGAACACTATACATATTATTATCGAAACGTGCACCCGTAAATAATGCAATATACGCGTACTTCAAAAGGACCTCTGGCTGAAATAGTTCCTCGTCCGAGAAAGAAAGGGATTCTTTTTATGGGGATCGTAAAAAAAACCCCCGAACGACAGTGTAGCGACACTATCCGCGACAGACATTCGGTGGCGGTGGTGTCGTCGTGGTGTAGCGGTCCGAAATTAAATAAACAACTGGGGTCCTCTTGATTAACATTCTCGGTGCGCGGTTCTTCCAAATCAGATTATACGGAGAGCGCCCGCAGGGGATTGTCGGGAGGAAGGGGTGTGAAAAAAGGCCCAGTAAGATACTAAAATCATTTAAACCCCCCGATATTATATAAATACATATATATTATACGTGTATAAATAATACGACGTATCAACAAACCATAAGTCGGTCCGGGGGACACACCGCTGGTCGAGATGAGTCACGGCGTCCGTGCACTGCGAAACCGTTTCAGAAGAGGGTATACGTAGGCATATACCTTATTACTCGCGTGTACGGAAATCCTTTTGCGAAAGTCGTAAAGTCGGCGGCCGTTTACCGTCACGATAGTTATTATGCGTTGTTATTTTATATTATTTTATATGTTGCTGCATCGGTGCGCAGTTGCAGTTCTCCCGAACGAACTCGAGACATCTGTCGCCGCTACAGTATAATAATATTATATACAGTACGTACGAATTACATACATCGCAATCCGGCCCCGGGCGTACCGGACTGTGAAATTAAGACTGAAGAAAAAAAAAATTACAAACACCCCGAACATTATATATTTGTAAATTCGGTAGGGAGAAATAAGGGGTTTTCCGCTCCAGAGATCGGCGGCCCCGGCGACGCGATGTGATTTTTCTTACTCTACGCGTTGTGCACTTAACCGATGCCCGTGACGTCATGTACATGAAATAATGGTTTACGATATACGTGCTAAAATACGGTTCACGTGTTAAAACAATACGGTAAATGTCGAAGGGTGTATTATTGGGGTGAAGGGGAGGGGTAGTCATGGAGTTTTTAAATGTCACGAATTCTGAAAAAAAAGTCTCAACGGCAACGTTTCAACCCTATCTCAATGATCACTCGGGTTGTTCTGCATATCTAAAGACGTAGGTATATTCTGCTGCTGTTACAGTGAACACGGTAAACGCAGACGAGACCGAGAAAAATGAATTCTAGTACGATATGATTGTGTGTGGGATTAGTCTTACAAATATTAAGATATATCTACATTTCATAAAAATTAAAATATGTCCGGATTTATTTTTACCGCGGGCGAACGTTTTATTATTGTTGTATATAGTTATTTCGATAGCCGTTACTCACGCGCCTGACTCTATACATATTATATTATATACATTTTATATATATATATATAATATTTTACTATATATATATATATATATATAGGTAGTATATACGTGTAATCGGAAAAAAGATTAATTTAACAACATTTAAAGTTGGATTCGAGTCGTTTATCAAAGCGGAGAGAGAGAAAAAGGAGAGACGGAAGATGGCCTCTCTGGGGAGCCACCGTCGAGTGTAGTCACGCTAACCGGATTAGAAAAATTACCGCCAATGTACACAAATTGCCACCCACCTGCAAAAATGACGTAGAAATCACACGGAATGGTTTTCTGGTCTCTCTCTCTCTACGTGGTACACATACATTCTGCTTGTGTTGTATTGTTGTGTATACCTATATAATTTATATGAGTGGCTACCGTATAACATAATGTATAAATACAAAAGGGCAACGTAGTTTTTATGTTTTCCAGCCGTATATATATATTGTACAATATGTATAGCTGTAGCACGTTAAAATGGTTTGTTTCCAAACAATGTCTTCTGCCGAGCCCACTTGATAAGTATTGTGGTCGCTTAATGTTAACAGTTTACACTTATCGAGATTAACTTGGAAGAATATCGCTCGAGTCGTATGACCTACAGATACCTTGATACATTGTATAGAACAGACCAAAAAGTCAATAATTAGTTTTTCATAGCAGCTTCCATCAAATTCGTAGTATAAATGTATAATAATATAGTTTTATGTTTTATGGTTGTATAGTGTATACTATAATATATATAATATATTATAATATGTAGGTAAACTGTATTCAAGCTTTTCCAAAAAATAAAAAATGCCTGTGTACACGAGTTTTTTTATATATTGTTATGTTGAAAAATATTATATTTTATTTTGTGTATAATAATTACAAGATAAGGTGAAGTGACAGCCAACGCGTGGTGGACAGACTAAACGTATTATATAACGTATTATAATACGTATAGCCACGTATTAGGTCGGACATATATATATATAGCTTACAGTGTACCTATATATTGTACAAAAACCGTTTGACTGCATGTATTCTCTTCGGTGGACGATACAAAAAAAACCAAAACTATGTCCAGCCGAGCATCACCCTTGTCGTGGTTACGTGGAACCCTCCTTTTTGGACGACACGATTACAACCACCGACTCATTTCCCTCATCCCCAAATCCCTCACGCACTATTCCGCTGCGGTCCGGCACCTGTGACTCTGGACACGGGTCAAGCGGCGTATAAGCCACGTCCACCTGGGTCCTGGGACGCGTCACACCATAATAATCTGTGTATGCCTACTACCTATAAGTATATACAAAACGAGTGGTGCGACCACTCCAACTCAATCACGGTCGTGAGTAACGGACCGTCGTCATCACATACCGAAATCACAGTACTTAATGAACCGGGATTAAAACAAATGTGAATATATAACGGACTGGATTACGTTATTAGTGGTTACCCTTCGACGTATATTATATATATTATGTATAAGTAAATGAGACTGTTCTAAAGTACGCTAATTAAATGATTTCACGAAAGTATTTACCATTTTACCATAGTATTGTTATACATATATTATACCTATACAGCTATACGAACTACAAAGTGATCCATTTAAGTGTCCACACACATTATTTAGAGTAATTTAAAAAAATTTAAGTTTTTACTTTTTTTCAATGACAACATACATTGTATGTAATGTAATATAATAATATTAGTTGCATTACAATTTATTAAATAAATGTACTAACATTGAAACTTACACCTATTTAGTATTCTCCTGATTATTTCTGTATGTAATTTATTCTTTTAAATACAATTTAAGACAATTTTAGTACCTACCTATAGACAGTTATAATTAGCTCTATAAGTTGAATAATAATAGAAACAATTATTGATCGATCTAATTTATCTACAGTTTGTTTTAGTTATAATCTTAACTTTGAAGATATCTAACAAATTTATAATGTATTGTTGAAAATAATTTATGTTTATTTTAGATTGATCATGCTATAATATTAAAGTGCAAAATCCGTACATTAGTCATATGCAGCATAAGGTGTACTATACAATCATAACAATAATTTAGTAGTAGGGCAAGTGGCACTGTATTTCTATTTTCTACCAATCTCCTCGACATGTATTTGTTTATTATAACATTATACATTTAATTTAACCTTTATTTCTCTTCCATAGTTATCAATTTTTCCTGTGTCGATTTCTAGACTTTTTTAAACATAACACAATGGTGTTTATTCAAAACACATTTACAATATTATCATACTCGACTGTGCATATTTTATTTTGTTTATGTTTTTAGGCGATCGTCTGGGGCGGAGACGGATGAGGCGATAAATTATCCGATCCGTAAACCGTGCGCGTCGCCGGACGACGTGTAAACTTGTTACTTGTTAGTGGCACGGCGGTCGTCACGCGATACTTGTATATCATACCTTACAAGTTATTACGGTCCAGGACTTGGATGTGGGACCGGGACGAAACGGCCTCCCCTACCGAGGAACACGCGATCGCGTTCGCGCGAGACAACCGGTTGCAGTAGACGTGGCGCGCCCCTCCCGCTGCGCCGCGCGTTTCCGCTGATGGATGTGCGTTTATCACGTCATCGCAAACCCGAACACACGTTCGAATGGGATCGTACCGACCGAGATTTACATAACCATATAACAATATCATATTAAATGTTTATATAAAGTCCAAACGAGTATTAACAATATAATAATAACAACGACCTAAAAAAAAAAAAAAAAAACGATGATGATGATAATAATTTATTATAATGTAATAATGAACGGAAGACGGACCGCGGTGGTTTATGGTTCTGCTAGTGAAAATAATAATGAGTTATTATATGTTATAATATCGTAAAACCTAACCGTCGGACGTTATAACATTATATAGCGTCGCCCGACTCGTAAATCTATCAAACACACACCAGGACCAGACGACGGAGGATAATTGTTATTATTGATAAATCTCGTGTGTGTATAATAATAATATGTAACCCGACCAACAAATATCTCTCCCTCGCCCGAGATCACTGGATCGCGTTTTTAAGGTTAGGTATTTGAATTTTGTGTACGTTTCGGTTTATAATAATATATTATATACTACCATACGGTATACCATCTTATACTGCATTTATACACAAGTTACTCAACCTAAGTAATAAGTATACAACGCGTATACACTTCGTTTAGCCGATGCGTGTAACACCCATTTACTTTGTTGCCGTGTTCTTTTTAATTTAGTTTCACATTATAAATATTAAATAATAAATAATATAATAAATAGTAATTGTTCGTTTAATAGTATAATCTAGTATTTATTATTTTATATTTAATTACAGTTTTATATTTTATTATAATATATGCATATAACAATTATACAATTATTGTACTTAATTTAATTTTAACAACTTTAAAAAAAAATGTAAATTACTTATAACATATATATTACAAAATAAGTACTCGATCTTTTAAATTTTCCAATGTGCAGGTCTAAGACTCTTAAAAATAGTAGTATGATAGAAATACAGAAGTTATAATTTCATCATAACAGTATTTAAAATGTAAGAATTTCAAGACCTAACAGCGTATTTGATTTAATACGAAAAAGAAAGTGAATCTAGTTGGTACTTGGGGGGGGGCAAAAGTTCCCAAAATTTTCAAAATCGTCAGGAAAAAAAAACAAAAAGTTAAGGAAAGACTGAGATTTTTAGTTTTTACGCAAGGTTTTAGAAAAAACTCGATTTTGTATTTTAGTGTAACTAAACTACAAAACTAATGTATCACTCTTTTTTATCCTATAAATGTAAATACAATTTTATTTATTGGGTTAAAAAATTTGAAATCAAGGTTCCTTAAAAGTTGTTATAATGGCAGTTGATAAATATTAAAGATTTGTAGTTTCAATTGTTTAGTTATTTTGTTGTAATTTAAAAATATTATTTGTGGGTATATGAAACTTTTAGAGTATATTATTAAATTTTATAAATCTACACAATGACATTTTCAAATGTGATTTTTTGGCAAGTATGAATTTAACCTACTTTAGTAGATACCTATTATAATGTCTAATACTAAAATTGATCACAATAATATCATAAAATATGCCTACTTAGGTAGTAAGTCGGTCTCTCTCACAATCGTTTTTCGTATACAATGATTTATATCATTGAATTCAAATTTAACACCATCCATTACATTAACCCACTCGGGTCACTTGTAACCAACTGTACACCAGAGTGACATCCACTAAACCGCTTTTTTATTATTCGTGTCTGTCATCATCTTTTGGAGTAGTAAAAAATGCTTTGATGTGTTACATCAGCATCTTTTCTGATACTTGGTAGGAACTAGTTGTTATCTACTTTGTGGGGTTCAGGAGTAGGTATAAAGTATTACTATTTTTAAAATGCCATTACGTACAGTAAAATTTATAATATACGTTAAAGTCACAAGTTATCTATTAATTATTATACCTTCACCTGACCAAAAATACCTATCATTATTATAATATTTTATTGATATATTTGATACGTGACAAAAACATTGCTAGTAGGTATAGGTAGTTATTACTTTGCATGAGCCCTCACAGGGGCTTGTTCAGTGGAGCACATTATTCTGTTGAAATTAATAAATATACAAATACACTCTAATACGTAAAAAAAGAAACAATATTTTGTTTTTGCAAGACAGTTTTATTGTTTACCGAACATACATGATTTTACAATATATTTATTGTAATGAGTGAAAATTTTTGTTTTTTTTAATTGGCTCAAAGCGGCCTATTTTTTTTTTTTTTTTTTGACTTGAGATTTTTATTATTTTTTTTGTTTTATTATTTTTATAATTTTTTTTTTTAATTTTGAAAGGTTTTTCCAAATATTATAATATAAAAAATGGCTCAAAGTGGCCTAATTGGGAAAAAAAAAACACCAGACAAGACACAATAAGCAGGGGGAGTGGTACGTGATGGCGTGGTGCATATAGAGCAATAAGGCTACTGGTCACCTCTATACATTCTCGCGGTACATCCCGTAGGCGGACGAGTGCAGTCGCCAGCGCGTTTGCTCGCGGGTGACGACCATCATGACGGCTTGCGAAGTCCCGACCGCGATGGCCACGGGAGCGATTAGGATGCGTGACGACGGCGACGGAAACCTAAAACACTAAGCGAGCAGAGGCAGCTGTTGGTGCCGGCGACCGGAGACGTGACTCGACCGATTGCCACTGTGCGAAAACGGGAGAGGATCGTTGGACCGCGCCGCAAAGGTTCTGATCCTCTCTGCGTGATTTTCGCCCTGACTACTCGACCAAGTCACCATCCGGTGGCCGTCCTAGAGTCACGCATCGCCGTACCCTGAAACGTATCAGTTTCCACGGG
>NC_042496.1:12685736-12688423 GCF_005508785.2 Acyrthosiphon pisum | reverse complement strand
TCCGGTGGCCGTCCTAGAGTCACGCATCGCCGTACCCTGAAACGTATCAGTTTCCACGGGTCCGGTGATGCTGACTTCCGTGTTCCTAGCTCAGCTGCATCGCCCGCCCGTTGTGTTTTGCAGTCTCCGCCGCCGCCGCCTTTGCGAGTCGCCTTCGTGCACCATGCCATCGCCGTGGTGCCGTCGGGGCGGTATCGTTGCCCGCGCCGGTATAGCTAGCCGCCGCCGTCGTCGTCGTCCACCGCTCTCGGTGTGACCGAAGCAGCCGAGTCCACGCCGAGTCGTCTTGATGGTCTCGCGTGTCGGCGACCGCGAGTGCGCGACACTGGCAACTGTGATCTCGTCTTTCTGCGGGTGACCGGAAAACGTATAGGGTGACTTACCGCCGGACACCGTTAAGTGCTCTTTCACGTACCACTCCCCCGTCGCCGCCGTCTTGTCTGGTGTCTTCGTCTGGGAGAGAGGGGAGTACTATACTGCCGGTTTCACGTTCTACGGAAACAACCACACAGCAGCAGGCGCTTTGCGCCCTTCCACGTGGCCGCGAAGAATCGCCTTGTCCTACTACGTGGAGTGTGGCTACCTGCCGTGGTTGTTTCCGGTGCGTTCGTCCATTCCAGTATAGATGAGTTCCGCTCATCTTCTATTCCCCCAGACGGAATCACGTCTGTCATTCCTTGTTGAGCGTACACCTTTTCTCCGGTCTGCTGTAGTACCAGACCCTGCTCGGCTGGCCCAAGCGACTCTGAGGGTACCGGTACTACAGCTACAGCATCTTCGGTGCCTTCCTCGCTCGTACAGCATAAGGTATTTTGAACCGTATCATCTTCACCAAAAAGCCATGTGATATCACCGAGTATAGCGTCTTCTTCGTCGTCGTTATTAATTTTTGCTTCGATATACTTAATCTCTAGAATTGGTGGCTCTTCGTCTTCTGGCATCACCCACGTATTTACTCGTTCAACCACATTAATCATGGCGATTTCTTGTCTTGATGTGGCCATTTTGCTTTTAGATGTTTACGGGTAAGACGTTTAATTGCAAGTGAACTCGAAGCTCAATTCAAAATCAGTTTACTCGAAAAATTCAAACATTTCCCAGACAACGGTACACAACGACGCAAGTACAATATGGTCGTTGCGAGGCGGTTTGATCTAATCAACAATCGTTAGGATTTCGGGCCAGTTTATTTTTCCAATACCATTATTAATGATATATACCTACGCGTAGTTATAATATATTAAACTATAATATTTGAACAAGGATTTGTGTTTCGATTCATATCAGACCTGCAGTCATAGGCGCAAATAGGGGGGGGGGGCTTTAGGGGCTAAGCCCCCTCAAAAATGTCCATAGCCCCCCCCAAACATTTCCTACATTTTGTTTTAAGCTTATTCAATATTATCAAAGTAAGGCCCTATTAGCCCTATTAGCCCCCCCCAAATCTCAAACGCCATTGCGCCTATGCCTGCAGTGCTCATTTTTTTTTTTAAAACAACATATTTAGAAATAATAAAAGACGATACAAAATAAATCATAATAATATCATCTTATTTGTCATATGAAATACCAAACAATTGCCACCTGACCTTGAAGCTTCAATTCATGGCAGGAGTTCGGTATCTAGTACTATATAGAAATCTGTGCATTGCTTTGAAGCCGGGTTCATACCACAGTCACAGAATAGATGAATAAGATTTCATCTATTCTGTGATAATGGTGTGGACCCGGCTTTATCGCGGTGATAAAATTCCCAGCGGCGATAACACGGACGATTCGGTTGCCAACTCATCTGGTGAATTCTTAACCTCAAATGGTGACGTCATGTTGCCGGCTTGTTACTGTTTACGGGTAAATAATAAATACAATTTATGTTCACTGGCACTGGCTCACTACATCTTCGGTATACGTGTTCAAGTTAGCATAGAATAGTGATTAGGGCCGAAAGTACTCTGTTCGCCCGGTCTGTTACCCGTAACGTCGAAAGTTAAAATATATAATTATAATAATTCTTTAATAATATACGACGATGGTGGACGGTTACCTTTAAGCAGAGCGAAATCCACTTACCCACCTTTTTTTATATTATTTTCTTATAATAAAATATTGGGAGTCAAATATTAATTTGATTTCATAATTATATTTTCATAATCATCACAGGTACCAAGAAATAATTAAACAGATTGCTAACTCATGATAATATAATTGAAATCAAAATCCACCATTTTCATGAGAATTGCGGGTTTTGCCACCAGAACATTCAAGCCCTTGCGGTTATTGCTTATTTTCACTTCACACTACCTACAACTTCGAAAAAAAGAATTCCGATCGATTAGATTATCAATTTTTTCATTATTATATTATTATAATATGATCAAATGTCTGTAGGTTTTTATACTGTTACTTTATTGGAATGAAATCACAGTACATAATATTAAATTATTGATGACAAAATTATTTTTGTATTTTTGTTAATTACGTTTTTGTTGTTAAGCATGCGGTGCATACTGAGCATGTCTGGAGAATTCGCCACTGGTACATACTTTTCAAATTAAAATAATATCTAAAACCAATAAATTAGCTAAATAAAATGCATGCTAATTTATTTTCGCATTATATGGAAAATTATTTGTACGTATTAAGATTTAAGAGTTTTTGGGGAGTTATTTTTTGTATTGAGCTAAATA
>NC_042496.1:12656681-12685686 GCF_005508785.2 Acyrthosiphon pisum | reverse complement strand
GCTCGGCTGGCCCAAGCAACTCTGAGGGTACCGGTACTACAGCTACAGCATCTTCGGTGCGTTCCTCGCTCGTACAGCATAAGGTATTTTGAACCGTATCATCTTCACCAAAAAGCCATGTGATATCACCGAGTATAGCGTCTTCTTCATCGTCGTTATTAATTTTTGCTTCGATATCTTTAATCTCTAGAATTGGTGTCTCTTTGTCTTCTGGCATCACCCACGTATTCACTCGTTCAACCACATTAATCATGGCGATTTCTTGACTGGTGGTGGCCATTTTTATTTTTGATGTTTACGGGTAAGACGTTTAATTGCAAGTGAACTCGAAGCTCAATTCAAAATCAGTTTACTCGAAAAATTCAAACATTTCCCAGAAAACGGTACACGACGACGCGAGTCGTTAATAATATGGTCGTTGCGAAGTTGTTTGTTCTAATCAACAATTGTTAGGATTTCAGGCCCGTTTAAGACCATTATTAATGATATATACCTATGCGTAGTTATAATATATTAAACTATAATATTTCAACAAGGATTTGTGTTTCGATTCATATCAGATCTGCAGTGCTCATTTTATACTTTCAGGTTAAGTCTTTAAGATTCTGAGTGAAACAATGGACGTATTGATTTTACAATGACGTGTGTTTTTTTGTGTATACGTACAAGTTTTATAGTACAAAAAATGATTCAGCCTTCAATTCTAAGGGACAAGTGTGATTTCTGATAGGAAATTGTATTTAGTCGAAGCCCATTGAGAAAGCTATATTGAAATTTATTTTTAACTACCTGTTATCGTTTATATATTATCTGCAGATAGAACTTGGAATAGTTCAATAATTCCATGAGATATTTATTCTTCATATTTAAATATTATATTTTACAAACCTATGACCAGATGAATTTATTAGATTTTAGGTTTCCGGTTAAATTTGTTCCGGTGACTAACAATATAATAAAATTAGGTAGTCCTTAAAGTATTGTAACGAACGTCTATTGCAAATTGCAATATACTAACAAACAATAATAATTACAGACGCTGCACTCGGACCAGATGCAGACACCACCACACAAATTCTTAAATTCTTACACAAAACTAAACTGTATAGTAAAATTTAAAAAAAAATTGTAATTGTAAATTGTAACTAATTGTGGCTGATGTTAATTAAGAACAATATAAAAAAAAAATATTATTATTATTATTATGATGCATAGACTAGGAATAATATAAAATTAATTTAGCTAAACAAATAAGTATATGTACATACAATGATAATAATATGATATAAATATATAATAAATAATAATAATTATAAATGTTTGAAACTCTCCTTTAGCATAATGCTTCTGCTGGGGGATATATAAGTGCCTACAATACTTAGGTTTTAAGCTAAGTGATATTTAAAATAAAAATAAAACATTTTAACAAATGAAAATTTCATTAAAACTTATTAGGTATAATGATTAATTTTTATCCATCATAATATTTTTTTTATATATAGATTATAGGTATATTTTTGAAAAATTTAGCTTTTTATAAATGAAAAATAAATATACATTGTTAAAATTATAAATATTGATATTAAGTTCTTTCAATATTAATAAATATTAATTTAATAATATTTCTTCAATACTCAACCAGATCTAATTGAACTATTTATCGTTATAATCTATTTAAAGCTTATTTAAAAGTAAATTGTTTAGGGACAATGAACTTAGTGATTTTCATTTATAATAAGTATCTATTTCTGATCTAATTTTATCAAATAATCATTATACAATACTTTCATATACACTGTTTTATTACATTATTAATTATTTCTTCTTTTAATTTTATAAACAAAAATAATTCAGATTCTTTCGTAGTTTTTTATTTAAGCTTAGAAGAATTTAATTTTTGCTTTCATGTTTCATTTATGCTGTATTCTAAAAACATCTTTTCTTATATTATTTTATAAATTAATATTATTAGGTATATTATACTCGTATGTATTTATGAATAGGAAAAATATTAACAATTCAGTTCTAAATATTTTACAAATTTTAAAAAAACTTTATTCTTGAAAACATGTTTACACTCAAAGTCAATTTAGACCGGTTGTGAATTGTAGGTACAAATAGTCTTAAAGCGATAGGTAAAAAATCGAATGACCAGCACATCAATATATTCTTGAATTCTTTATCTATTTTACAGAACAATATTTTAGATTCTGTGTTAAGATATATGGAAAAATATCATTGCCTCTTATATGGTCCATTTAAATGGCTAACACCTAAATCCTCTGCCCAGAGTTTAATATTATGTGATTATTTGGTATAGTATCTGTATAATGTTAACAACATTATAAATCATGGTCATTAGTCAGCTAGAATATTAAGTACGCATGTTTATATTATTCGTAAAAAAATGTTTGTCAAAATTAAACATTTGTTTTGGACTTTTTGTAACGGTTTTTTTTTTTATTTTGCTCAATGTATAATTTATGGAATATTACTATAAATAAAATCGTGATAAATATTTTTGTTACATGCTTTTTTAAATTTATTTTATTAATTACAATTATTATTTATTATTTTCTCGACAAATATTTTGAAAACATGTCAATGGATAATTTAATCCATAATATTATAAAATTAAAAATTAAACACTCCATTGATTAATGTAAGTAATTCTGATGAAAAAAAATCATATTTAAATACACAATTATAAGGGATGGGTAGATTTTGAGTATTAATATGTCAATATGAATATTTAATTTAAAGGTACAAAGTACATATTTGAAATTTGAATAAATGGCTTTTATCATTTATGTTTTAGTAAAATGGTACTTGAATAATGATGAATGCATATATGCATCATATATATGATGGAGGATTAAACTTAATTAATCTGGATGTTTGTTTTAAAAATATAATAGAGTAAATAAATTTATATTATATTGTAGTTATAATGATATATTTATTATTTATATATTCCCGTTTTATCGACAAATTAGTACCTGTGTTTTATTTGACATGTTTATAGCATAAATTTATATTTTGTGGCTTTATCAGTTAAGACATTAATAAATTATAACGATAGCCGAGTTAACAATAATTAAATTTCACAAATTATAATAATACTTGATTATTAAAAACAAAGGCGTTTCCATTTATTTGTTGACAAAATGCAAATATTGAGAAATAAGCCATTTATTATATCAATACAATTAAGTGCCAATATACTCCCTACTATAATATAAGAGTGGATAATTTGTATAAATTATTGTATAGTTGTATGTCGATTTTCTGAAATTATTTATATATGCCAGAAGTTAAATATTACAATTGATTTACAAGCCATGATTATAAAAATATAAAAATGTTTTTTTTTTTTTTTTATTAATTATTTGAAACATTTTACGAGAAAAAATAAATAATATTGTTCAAATATTCCAATTACCGAACTAGTATACCAGTATGTATTCTGTAATTTGTCGTACCTATTAATGAGATTTCGGTACTAAATAGTACAAACAAACGGTGTTTGTACTAAAAATGTGGTAGAGGTAAAATGTGCGAATAACCTATAATGACTTTATGAGTATTCGATATTTCAATTACAATATAAATCAAAAAAAAATATAATTATATGTAGTTACAAACAGCTAAAATCCACACCTAACTGACATTTGATAAAAACATAAACAAGTCAAATATAAATTCTAGAGCACAATACTAAATATTCTGGTATCATATAAAGCAATACTAGTTAGAGAAATTCAACTTAAAGCGTATTATATATTTTATATAAGCTAATATTAACTGTTGATAAGTTTCACTTAAAAGTTTATACTTCACAAAACTTTTAAACACCAAATATGTGCAGCACAGTTTTTTATACAAATAGATTCTTTATTTCTTTTTAGAGAGTTTTTGAAAATGTTAATAATATGTCAATTTTTATTTATTTAGGTATTGAAAATAATATATTATTTTTATTATCTACATATAGCCATACAGGTAATAAAAGTGAGTAGGAAATTTATACATTCATTGTATGATAGTTGTAAATTTTAGTAGAGAACGTATTAGTTTTTTTAATAGTCACACCTCAATACTGGTTACTACCTCTTCTATAGTTCTATATCCGTCGTTGAAATACAAATATCAATCGGTAACATTTCCGTGGACTTCTATGTCATTGTCATTCCCAACTTAGATAATATTTATTTATTTGTCTTATTAAGTTTAACGTAAATGTAATAATAAAATGGCAGTGGTGCAACCAGGATTTTTTTATGTATGAGCTGATGGTGGAGGTGGGAGCAAATCAAGAAATAAATTTAAATAACATTTTTTTTTAAATGCATTTATACCTTAATATAAATTTATAAAAAAGGATACCTAATAATAATAATTATTTATTACCTAGATTGGTAAAATAAAAAAATATTAATTATAATTGTTTTAAGTATTAACAATGTAGATATACTATGCTGCTAGGGATCTGTCATCTACGAGTGCTTTAATATTTTTACAAATGTTAAGGAGATTTTCAATTCTCTATAAATTAAAATATTACTACCTAACTAAACTACTAACCATTCTTTCAACATATCAATTTTATAATCAATATAAGAACGGTACACGATATAAATGGAGGGACTTAATGAAGATTATGCATGTGTTCTCATGATAAAAATAAATAAATTATTGAAAACATAATTTCATTAGATAAAATCGTAATTAAGCACGATTTCTGTGTAAAAAGCAAAACGTGATTCGAATGTTTATATTGTATTAATATTACACGGGGTAAGGTGATTACTCATTTAATTTACCTTTTTAGAGTTTCAGATAAAAAAACTACAATGTAGACACGACAAAGTACTAAGTACTAATATACTGTTGACAAACACGACATGTTCAATTTATATCGTGATCATTAATTGAACTTTTCAATTTTTAGAATGGTTATTGTTTCCTAGCACTAGGCATTCAAATTTAATATAAAAGTACTAAACTTGTATCGTTTTATATTTATTTCTGATAAGGTTATGTATCTGAACTTGAATAACACATGAATTTTACGAATAGATTATTTTTATGAGACATAATTATTTAAAATTATATACGACTTGACATTTAATTTTTGGACACTTTACCCAGATTCGTAAAATTCAACCTCTTCCCTTTGATTTAGCCAGGGTGTAAGAAAAATATGGTTTAAGATATGATGTATGAATGATATACCTTATAATATACTGATTTGGTTCAATACATGTAATTGACCAAGAAAGTCTTCAACAACTGGTAATTTAAACGAAAACAAATTTGAAAATTGCAAGTTTTAATTAATTTAATGCTTATAAACATAATATATAAACATTAAACATTATATTTTCCAATATCCATATGATAATATATATCCACATTATTATACCTGTTATAATATTATATTGTAAACTAGCACCCTAAAAAGAACAAAAATTGCGTTTATAATATACATCATCTTATCAATATTGCGTTATTTTTTTTATAGCAATTATTTATTTTAAATACCTAATGCGTATAATAATATCCTTCACATTTAATACGTTTTTCAAATAGCAGTTTAATTGTCTTAGCTCTTAAATAGCTTGACTATTTAAATGATACCAGTACCAGTAATTATGTCAGTACGTCAGTATCTAATACAAACTAATCAATATAAGTATATAACTCTAAGCTCACCACAAATTGTTAAATAATGAAACTGATTATAATAATCAATAAAATATAATATATGGGTATAACTTTAAATATTGACATAAAATTATAATTATTATGAAAAATATTTAATAGATAACAGAAAGACAGCTTAAAAGTTATAACAAATATATGTTTTCTACATTTTAATAAACTATGAAGACTAAACTGAAGACATCCGATGTTATTGTCCTTAGTGTTTTTACATTATATGTTTAAAAATTACTGTTTATACTTTCAATCTCAAAATTAAAAAAAATGTTCACTCTAAATAATATTTATTATTTAACTCTATATTAAATAATTAAAATATATATGAATGTATAAAACTAATAAAATGTACTAGCGTGATACTAATAAATAACAGTATTGTATTGTCAGTAAATCATTTCGTAATAAATAAATCATCTCATTATTTTAAATTATTGTTTTGGGGGATTTTTTTGCTTTCTTATGTTTTGGCAATAATTTTCTGATATATACCTACTATTATAATAGTGCATTACAGAACATAATTTATTCTTAGAGTCACTGGGTAATAAGAATATAAGTAGGTATACATCATGATAATGGAGGAGACAAACACTACGTGTATAAATAAATTAACTTTTATACTTTTATACCTCCATCCAAAAAAAAAAAAACCTTTGGTAACGAAGGAGTAGTTTTACTGTAGTTTATAGACATGGTATTTGATCTTAAAACAATATGAGGTTGGCCTATATATTATTGTATAGCGAAAAATAATATATATTATGGTACCAATATATTATAATATACCTACATATTATAGTATATATATTATTTTATAGGTATTGTACTCAATTTACTGTTATAATACCATATAATTTATCATGTAACTAATAATAAAATATGACATCCCAGTAAATGTATATTTTATTTTTGCTCTCTTGTATTTCTGTTTTCAATTACGAGTGTGTAACGAGGTGGGTATAATTACAGTTGGAATTCCAACGAAATGCGTAATATCGGAAACACGCCATTCCGGACCATTTAGTTTGGCGATATATTTTTTTTTCATTTTCATATAACATACCATCGAGTCAAATATATTGTATAACGGTAATACCTGCAGCTTAATGTCTATAAATTAAACCTTAAATTAATCAATTGGCATATAACAGTCACAAATATGTGTTTAGAGAAACAGGAAAATCAATCGAACACTGATTTCATTTAATATAATAATATATAATATGATATTATTTATAATTTTTTTTGACTCAACGAACGAATGAAAGTGGTTTCTTAAGGTCGTTTTCGGGTCTAGTGCATATTAAAAGTTTGAATTTTTACTTTTCCATCTAAAAATATACGATGATTGGCAGTGTTGTGAAGTAGTCGTTTAATATTTTATGGAGTTAACTCGGTCTCTTGAAAATCGTAATTTGTTCCATTTGGATTACATCATGTATTATGAGCTTAAGTCGGCGGCAATGGGCTCTCGGGTCTTAGCTAGTTTTACACTCGATATATTCATTGAATAAATAAATAAGAAATATTCGTTCGATTCTCAGAAAACGTCCTATTATATTATTTTTAAGTATTTGAAAATATAGTGGGTTCAAAGTCTGAAAAACTCAACTAAATTAGCTTAGATCTTAAATAAGTAAACTTTTACTTTTTTTGAACTTTTACCTTGAGGACGATATATGTTTTACGATTTTCTTTTACACCTCTATGTCAATTTAGTTTACCTGTATTTTAGTAAATTAACCTACGGTTACTTTTCAATTTTCTGTTCAAATGATTCGTGGTAAAATATGTACCTATATAATATAATGATTAATAACTGTTTTCTAAATGTCTTAAAAGACACGATGTTCTTCGTGTCACGTACAAATCGTTATAACTTATGAGCAATTGCCTTGTTTATTTAATCGAATTATATGAAATAAAGTCATACATGAACAGCAATCTCCTTGATGCATAATTACTTGAAAAATACGATTTTTATTGACTAATGCTTTATGATCAAATCCTTCTTAAATAAAACATAAAACTTGTCATTTTATTTTATATTATTTTTTATTTCCATTAAAATAATATGGGTAAATATTTCCACGTATTCACGCGGTGACGGAGTGGACAAAACGATTAGTACAATTTTTTTCGCAATATCCTAGTCCACGCACAAGTACTGTGATGTGGTTCGGGTGAGTATACACAGCTTGTTGTGCTGTTGCTGTAGAAAAAGAGTGAGTTTTCGCTAAATTTCATGCGCCAGAAGTGCCTGCAGCCTGCCCCGTGTGTCCGTGACACCCCGCACGTGCCCGCTTTGTCCGTTCGAGTCTATTGGAAGTGTGGCGGGAATGAGCAAATTGACTGACACGTTAAGAGCTTAACTAGTGTACTATGCAAATGCCGGTCGTCGGTAAATCATCCGAACGCTGGTGGCTTAAGTGCCGCCGAGAGAGAGAGAGAGGAGAGCGATTCCACTACTCTACTCCACGCGTATATCAGGTTCCACGTGTGCGTTCATAAATCAATTTCCTTTTCCCCCCCGAAATAAATAATATTATAAAACCTCCGTCGAGAAAACTCCTATTAAAAACGATCATAAAACTTATAACGATAGTGGTTTTATTCATACAAAACGAATATAATATATACATTTTATTTATACAAAATGTATATATAATTTACGTGTGAACTTACACCTAGTCGAGTGTGTTTGTGTGTGAGTGTAATTTGTGTCTTGGCGCCGCGAGTGCAAGCGATAGATAACGTGCTCGTCCGATAATTTAAGTACCTACGTACTACACCTGTGTGACCGATTTCCATGAACTTTCGATGCATTTTCCAGTGTTCAGACGATTATCAAATACCGGTGCCCGGTGGTATAATATGAAGCTTGTACAGTGTATAAAGTCAGTTACCACTTACCAATTCGTGTTAAGCCAGATTCACAGCTGCGTAGTGTGTCGTGTCGTGTCTATCAAATTGTAATGTAATTGGATATTACTTTTTTGGTATCATGTAATAACCAAGTTGCAACCAAGTTACCAAGAATTGACTACTGCTCAACTTTTAACCTATATTGGTTGCCATTTGTAACCATATAATAACTAAACCCTCGCACGACACAACACACGACGTAACTGTGAATGCGCCTTTACCTATCGCTAACCACCACTGTGATCTTAGGATTTTTGGTTGATCGAACGCACTCTCAACATTTATAGTCTATTTTAGAAAGTGCTATTATTTATAAAGTCTATTTTATAATTTATTTATATTACTATGGGTAATTTATTTTTCGTAATACAGTAGATTGAGCTCATTTATGACAAAAACGTCGCATTATAATATATTTTGAAATGTTATTTGTATCATATTATTATTATTATATTATTGTTTTTATTAATTAATATAGGGCAATACTATCGTACAGTAGAACTACGTAAATAGGGTTGTGGCATATACAGTTTAAAACTAGTCTAAATATTTTAATGTTTCATTGTGTTTTTGTTCGGCGAAAAGTTTCAAGACCCAACGATATGAATTAGGTACTAAAGTAGGTACAACTTAATAACTAAAATCGTTAAATGAAAAAATTGTTATTGTTTGTTTAAATATCTAATTTCATAAGATTATAACTTTAAACCTTATACCTATTATATCTTAAAGCCTCCGCAGCCATTAAAATGTAGTAAGTATTATGTTATGCATCATAAACTACCTACAGAACAATATGCCAATTTTCGTAATATTTTCAAAGTCGATCCAATATTGAACTTGAAATTCTTTAAAAAAATGTTACCCATGTATTTTCGATATTTTTAAATTGCTATAAGAGCAATTTATCAGGGAACTTGAATTACATTTTCAAGCTTTTAACCGAGGAAAAAGGTTGAAGATATAATAAATGCCTATAAATATTTTAATGCTAGTCCAAACATTTAGAAAATTGATTGATTTTTTCAAAATTATAAATATATCATTAACATTTCTATTCTCTATGGTTATTCCATTTTTAACTAAAGCAAAAAAAGCAATCGATATTGCCAAAATTGCCATCGCGTAAATATTCCCATATGTCCATATTTTTAAACATATTTTTTTTTTTTGATAGTACCAATTACCAACTAGATCCAATCTGCCACTATAAAGTATAAGTCATCTTCAAAGTTGAAGATTGAAGAATTACCACTGCGTCTAAAGCCTAAAGGTAATTTCAAAAAAAAAAATACAAAAACAAGAACCAAGAATAATAAAATACAAAAATAATCACACATAATTGTAAAACCAATATTTTCATTTGTAATCAAATATTTTCATATTATATATATATCAGTTATATGGATATTCGGGGAAAATTAATCATCAATAAAGTGTTTTGTACTTGATACTTATAAGTACTTCTTTATAATTATCTTCAACATTCTATTATATTTTAATTTCGTGCTGCGAATATAGTTAGTCAATAACATAATATTTCCATCTCTGATTCAAAAATATACAATCAGAACCAAATCAAATCAACTAATAACTTATGTTCTTTGATTAATTTTTATATTTTCAATTGTAAGTTTTACGTTTAGTAATGAATGTAATATTCATATGTGATTGATTGTGTTAACGTATGACTTTTTGACTACCTATATTGTTTTGACAATAATTTGACCTTTTTTTTTACATTTTGTATACCAGAAATATTCCATATAGATGGTGGTTTCAAGTAGAAAATAAGATTGTATTTTGAGGTGTAAGAAGTAAAAAATAACACAATATTTTTAATATAACTAGAAAAACTAGAAAAAACTTCACTGAATAATGGGAATATTTACAAAACACTAGTTTTTGCCAAATTCGGTTTTGTTATATAGAACCCTATCGTACCTATACGAAATTTAATTTAGTTTTTTTTACCTTTACTTCATAACAAAAAATTTAATCGAAGAAGATAATTTATATTCATAATGGTGTAAAACAACAGTTTTTGCCTCAAGAATATTTTAAGTATTTTATATAATTTCTAAAAAAAATAAAATTAAGAAAATACTTCATTTTTATGGCTGTGGCTTTTAAGTTTTGTTAGTTTTTAATTTTTACATAAAATGTCAATAAAGGTATTTTTCTCAGAAAAAATATTTTATACCTACTGCACTCTCCAAATTTATAATTTTAGTGAAAATGCCACAACCGATAATTATGGTAAACGCGTAATCAGTATAATTATTTATACCATCTATTTTATCCACTGAAATAAAGTTGTATACTTACTAACCGTTGTTAACTGTATAAGCCATAAAGTATTCGATTAAAAAAATATATTGAGTATTTAATATACTAAACACAAATTGTTAAAAATAAAATTTTTAATTCAAAACAAATTACTACGGTTAACATAATATTAGTAGGTATAATTTGTTCTGGTGGTTAACGTTGTGTGCGTAGGTATATATTAACATTATTAACATGCGTGCGTGTATTATCTGAAATCGCGCGTTTTGAACCGATGGAAATGGGGCGTGTGATTCACGGGCGTGCAGCCGCGCCGACAGAAGAGCATGGAAATACACGAAAGAGTATTAAGATGGAACCTGGCGATTGTTGTCGTTGTGGGCGAGCACGAGGAGCTCGCCGTAGAAGTTTCGCCGGGTAAAATGGAAATGCCCTGGGTATAGTGATAATGGATCGATGAAAGGGTTGCGAACATATCGCGATCGAGTGGTGGCAGTGGTGGAGAGTGCTATTTACGGTGTGATTTTAAGCGGAAAGAAGGGAGTTTGGAGACCTCCTAACTGATATATAATAATAAGGTTTGAAAACAAGAAGGACCAGAGTTGCGGTGAGGAACATAAACCAGCGGGTATTTCAGTGTTGGTCTTCAGAAGTGAATGGTGAATTTGTGTGTGTGTGTGTGTGTGTGTGAGTGTGTATTCGAGAAGGGATGAATAAAATGTGATTATATTATACGGTATATAATTATGTACGATTGGCTGATACGGATCGGTGAGGGGATCGGGATTGATTGAACATGTGTGCGAAAACAGACTATTGAGGATATTGAAAAACGCAGACCATGTCATATAAACGAATCTCCTTTTAATGGTTAAATCGAGTTTATATTCGGTTCTGCAGTACAATTCAATATATTAAACGTTTGAGTTATAGAGGATTAATTTATTTTTAACACAATAACATAATATAATATAATTTTTAAGTAACCTATGTAAATATTATATCATTACATATTTGCAAAGAAATCTTAATATTTATCATTATTATTATATTAATTGTTACAGGCATACTTATTACTTATTAGTAATGCCTTATTTTATTTATTATTAAAATATGTTGATCGTTATTTCAATTACTGATCCAAACGTATATTATCTATTATTCATAAATAATAAAGTTAAGGTAAAAATAGTAAATTCACTGGCAGTAAATAGAAAGCTGGTAAGGTAAAGATAAATTTAAAATGTTCGTTCCGATACTTCGCTTATACAAACTTAAAACCAGCTAAGTCTTCAATTTTTGATATAAAAATTGTACTTACTATTTTTTTTTTAAGATATCATATTAAGCTTGATAATACATAAGTTAAGTTAAACATATGGGTTCCTTGTATAAAAATTAAATAAATCACTGCCTATAATAGAATATCAAACAGTTCAAAAGATACCTACTGTTGTAATGTCAAATAATATAAATATGTTTTATTTTTTTAAATACAAGAAACCATAAAGGTATAGGACTATAATATGTCTTATTTGTTAAAATTAACAATTTATTGCACTTACAATATAAATTATTATGATGTAAATATATAAAGTTGTGTAATTGTTAACGACTTGTATTTTTTTACGTTATTTTCTTTGATTATTGTATTGTCTTACCTGTGGACACCAGTAGCTGTAGCTTATCTGCTTATATGTGTGGTATAATTACCAATTTTGTTATCCTGTAATAAGCAGAAAAAAAAACTGAGGCACTCGGGGATTGCCGCGGTAAAGCTATTGCATAGCAATTCTGTAGCTATATATCATGTAATTATAACTATTTATTTTTTTATAATATTTATTCAAGTTACCCTTTTTGAGCGCGACGACCGAAAAGAAAATGACAAAATGAGTTTTTTCTTGTTGATAATGGTAGATAAACGCCGTACAGAAATATTTTATTTGAGACTTTTTTTCTTTAGAAACTGGTTAGACTGTAAATAATAAAAATAATAATAACACCTTACGGTCACGCTTTTTCGTTACGAAAATTTTTTTTTAATCATCACGCCAGGCCCGCGATAAAAGCTATGCAATAGCTTAAAAATAATATTAACACACCGACTTCCTCATATTTCAATAATGCGCACAAGAACTCTATCGGCTTTTATAAAAACGATTAATTATAAAAGAATAAAACACAAATGAACTATTTGTTTGGGAGTTTGTTTTATTTAATCATAGTACGGAAAATTGTATGACTTAAAAGCTTTCAACGTTAATTTACATTTGGATAGATTTAAATAACTCATTTGTCATTCTTAGTCAAATACATTAAAATCCATTAAAATAAAATATCGAATTTAAATTTGTGTTTTGGAGCATAGGATGTTTGAAATTAACTTTATGAAACGATGGTTTAGATCATAATATTATTGCATTCTTAATAATTTTAGATTCTGATTTTATTTTCAGAGCATTTACTTAATTTGAAATTTTTTTGTTGATACGTACTTAAAAAAATATAGAAAACACAAGACATCATTCATTTTAAAATTTAAAATAAAAATATGCTTTTTTGAAATTTTCTCACACAAATAACCACATTTAAACTAAAAATAAAGGGGCCTTTTAAAATTGGTGGAAGCACAGTTTCCTGAACACTGTATGTTCGACTGATAATATAATGTCTCATAATTTACCAATAACTGTATTTATGTTAACTAATTACATTTATCCTCACTCTCCGGCCTAAACAATAATACTTTCTAAACTACCTAGTTGATTTCTGAATGACATTATCTAATTATTATTTTATATAATATTAAAATAAAACATTAATACGTTAAAAATAATAATAATAATATGAAACACTAATTTTTATTTTGAGTTTTTAGGTAAAACAAAAGTGGTTATTAATTATTATTATAATATTGTGGCTGTCTAATACAGCAATAATTTTGCAAAATCATATTAGAAGAATATTTATTAAAATTAATTTTATCGAAGATGGAAAACGCAGTGAAACTTTCTGAATATTGTAGAGTGAGGGATTTTGAAAACAATTGATGCATCCGTGACCGAAGCAGTGGCGCATTATAGTGGGGTGGTGACTGTTGGCGGTGGGATAGGGGTAGGTTTTATGCGTTCGTTTCACGCCGCCCCTCGAGACTTACTGCTCTAAACAAAGGGGTCCGCCGATTCATTAAGAATGTTTACCCCGATTTTCACTTTTATTTCTTTTAATTTCGCGTACCGTTCGAGGATATCCAAAGACCAAAGGCATTAAACGACGACCACTGTATATACATACCGTACGCTATGTATTATTACATTATATTATAACGGCTGATGCATTCTACGCCACAGGCCATAGGATTATTAATACACATTTTACAATACTGAATGGTTGGGATCGAAAAACAAAACGTCGCGGACCTCGTTCATTTGTAAATGTATATCGTTTGGTGATCCGTTTCGCTTCTGTTAGGTCCCGCTGCGTCAGAAATAATATACGGTAGGTTTACTATGGATGAACCGAATAGTTGAAGCTGCAAATACGTAACATATTTTAGAATACACATTTTTCAGACACTTAACCCTGTGGTATTGTGTTCTCTAAGTTTAGAGACACAGCATTTTTTATATTTCTGGTTGGCATGTGTGGTATTTCATATAGGTAAACCTCTAACGGCTCTAACATTGGTATTTTATAGTAATTTCAAAAATATTGAGTATCTATGTCGACGAGCTTCTACGGTATTTCTGGTTGTGTAATAATGTTAATTATTTGCCTCGTCAACTGAACGAAAATAAATAAACTATCGAATGTTAATGCAGTTAGAACTTAGAATATAATATATTATTATGTATTAATAAGGGCCCGTTTTACAATCATAGTTTAAACCTCGGTTACGCTTGAACCACTGATTTTACCGGCCGAATTCGGTGGTTTAACCGGAGTTCAACTATTGTAATACGGGCCCTAAGTGAATTACCAGATTAAACATACAGATGGCGCTGCTAGACGTGTCTAAATAATATCATAGGGACTAGCTGGCAATAAACTAGCATTTATAAAGAGTCGGGTGCAAACTAAATATTCTCGGGTAGAATGTTATGATATTAATATGTAGACAACGTCTAGCAGCGCCATATATTGTCACCAACAACGCAGTTTCCAAATTATATGCAAGTGTTCACTTCGTTGGCTATCTAAGTATGTTTAATCTATGGAATTAATGAACGCCATAATTTGTACTCTATACAGGAAATACCGTGACGTAGGTATTTGTCACACCATCGGTGGAATTTGAGGGGGGAGGGGGAGGAGCCCCTAAAAACGTACAAACGGAGAAATTAGCCCCCCTTAATCATATGATCACTGATCACTACTGTACATATAATAAATATCTATTACCTTTCAATTAAAATACATTTGGAGCGCAAATAAAAATAAGTACAATTTTTAAAAAAAAATCGATGATTAATAAAGCTTTCACCTACTATCTTTCTTATCTCCTTAAAGCTAGAGTTCACAAATTCTAGTATAATACACGTACTTATTTAATACTCGTAAAGATGCGTTGACGCATGATATACCATATCTAAAATAAATCATATTTAGATTTTTGTTCGTGTTTAAGGTAAAATAATTTTTGTAAGCATAAAGTACAGATTTGATAGGTAGTAAGCTATAAAGTATTATTAAATATCAGCGTTATCTAAAATTATGTCAAATGTCTGCATATCTGCTCACGTAATGTAAATTATAATTAATATATAGGAGATTAGGTACCTATTTATTTTTTTATTTTTCGATTCGGTTACAGACCAGACGTCTAAATAGTCCACCTTGGTTAATTTGAAACTTACGCACGTATGATATATATATAATTTACATACATTACATTATAAACAATTTATATTGCTTAATGTTCATGGGTTAAAATACCTTTAGTAGACACATATTATATTATTATATTATTATATAACGTTCATTAGAATGTGATCAAATATCTTGAAATTTAATATATAACTTAATACTAATCAATTTATTAATGTAACTAGTCAATGATGTTATGCTAAAGTGGATATGAATACCAGAGTTAAAATTCTAGAAGAGCGGTCGAAGTCTCGAATACCAGAATATCTAATGAATTTAAAATCATCACTTTGACGATAACATATTGCACAGATGACTGTAATTATCGTTTTCAATTTTCATTATAATATTCATTTATATAGACTTGAGATATTTTAAAAACGTTCAGCATGTACCTACAGGTGATTAAAAAATACTCGTGAAATTGATATTTCTACCATTAAGTCTTCAAAATGACGCAATAACCGTTTAGAATATACATAATATTACTAGCGTATAACTAAAAAAAAAAAAAATATTAGTTTCATGCTAATACCATAATACGAGAAATCTATACATCCTTAATTATTCGAATGTAATATTTAAACTACCTTAAGCACAGCAATTTAAACATGGTATTATTACAACACTGGTCTATACAACCACGTTGTCTATTGGTACATACTACACACTGCATCGTAATAATTTATTATATACACGAATTTGCAGATAGTTGAGACCGGGATACGCATGTGGATGTAACAACAAAACATATTAAATACAAAAAAAATCTTTGGAATAATTATAATATAGTTTCAAGCAGACTGAATAAATTAGATGGTACTATGTCATTATTATTATACGTCAAAGAAGAATTCGATTAGATCAGCAACGATGTACTTACGACGAGCTATCATCGCACGAGCCATCGTCATCGGACAACCTGCGCCGCTCAAACACAAGGAAAAATTAATTAATATCTCTCTCTTTCTCTATATAGTGATCCACGCGTTGTCTCAACGTGATTAATATATTATTTGGGGCCCGTCCCAACCTGAGTGATTGATACGTTAAATCCACAAACAGACCGCTATTTGTTGGTATAAATCTGGCCTAGACATTGTTGTAATGTTGTATGCGTAGGAATATTATAATCAAAATAATTGTTGGTGTCCGATAGAGGACGTTTTTTAACAACCGACCACCACATAATCTACTAGTCGTTTATATCACGGTGTTTATTACGGCGTAAGATATACTTTATATATTTATACCGTAAGGTATACGCATACTAAATGCATACTGTGTGTTTGTTATGACTAGGATTGCACACTGAACGTTATTCTTTAAGCACCACCAATCGTTTGATAATAACCCATGTAATAATGGTTTAAAAATGTTGTTATAATTTGTACAATTGTACCACCACTCCGAGTTTGGCTTACTCTAAAATGGAAAATTTTAAACTGCATGAAACTAGTATATAAACTAGTATACTGTATAAGTAGGCATATTATATTAATCGTATTTGCCAAGAATAATCACATAACATTTACATCTAGTGTCTGGGTTATCACAATATTTTTTCAATTTTGTTAAACAATATATATGTTTAAAAAATTGGGTAAGTGGATTTCGCACTGCTGTACAGTAGGTTACTAGGTTACAATAGTGGGTCAATGTATAATTGAGTACATTAAACTTGAATTCAATGATATAATATCATTGTATAATAAAAACGATTTTGAGCGGAGACTGTTTGTCAGTCTGGATATTTTATATTTTTATTATTTATTATTGCCTGTCAGTTAAATTGATATTATAATATTATTATTTTTTATTTTTTCTATGCTGATAAACAGAGCGTTAGAAATTAAAATCCAATTTTTGCGGTTTTTCGTAATTTTTCGGTAGTTTTTCCCTTGGCATCAAATAACTATTGTTGATCCAATTTGCTAAAAGATAAGATACTCTATGTTAAAATCGAAGTACTCCTTCTGGTAGAAATTTTGTATACAAGATAAAAAAAATAAAAATAAAATAAACACCATTGTAAAACCACTAGATTCCTCGCTCCACTCAGAATCTAAAAAATTTATGTCTCAAAGAAATATGTATTTCATTGAAATAATTACATTTAAATTGAACTATGTGGATTATACCGAAACTCAATATTGTTTATTTATTTAGAATTTTGTATAAGCAACGTGTACTAACACATTGGTTTAAATAATATATAAACTTATTTTATGTGTTTAAAAAACAAAAGCGTGACTTATTTATTAATTGTGTTAAGTCGGAGGGTAATTATATTAAAAGTTGGATAGACACATAATGCAAAAGTTTATTTTTTTATGAACGTATTAACTAAGTACTAAAAATAATATTGCTGTTTATTACTATTATTCTTTTTACACTTAAATTAAGCACATCAGTTTATTTAATTGTTAATTATGTAACTAACATTTTATGTAAATTGACATGTGACAGATATGATTTTATATATTATATTATAACACATATTTATAATTTGGTATCTCATAAAACTGTGGTAGGTACGTGTGTTAAAATAAAAAAATTTAAATAATATTAATATCTCACAAACAGTCCAGTTCCGAGTGATCAAACGAGAGAGTTTATTGCAAACGAGAACCGTCATAAAATATTATCATAAAAGCTCGTAGGAGTATCCTTTAATGAAATTAGATAGCAGTGTCGGCAGATTAATGGTCCCAGTTATTAACCTATCATTAATTTTATGTTTTGGTTTTTTGACTTAATTATTGTGCTATTACAGAAGGAATCACTCATTCGTCGTGATGAAATATCGTGGGCTAGTGACTTGAATGTTCTACGGAATCATCATGTATGTCCTAAGGTTATTATTATTTTATTTTCATAATCATTCTAATAATAGTAAGCTACATTTCAACACAATATTCAAAGCCAAATGTACAAACGATGATTCAGAAAATTAATAATCTCATGTGGACGTGAATTCTTCATAGACATTAATATTATATTTAATTATGATTTATCATTTATGTGGACCTGTTATTACTTTGTACAAGGATAATACACAAGTAGGGGCAACCTCCTTAAAACTCGTTTAATCCTCACTAATTCGTTAGTAATCTGAGCTCTTCACTATAGAGTACATAATGGTATGCTCCGTTTTGTATACCCTTTACTCGCATGTATAATCTATTACACGCATATTATGTCAATTTAATGACCGATTTAATTGACAAGAAAAAAATGTGACATTTGTGTAGGATAGATTGTGTTAAATAACCTGTTTGCTGATAATATTGTATTGAATAATTTTGTATAGTCGGGTCTGTTTATATATTATTATGTTAAGATGCTAAATGGATACGAGCGTTTTGGTTTAAATTTTAAATCCAAGTTCTCATTGCAAGCTTGATACATTTTGATTCTTTGTTTTTAATTTTTAGTTTTTAAATTATAAGTTTTGTAGTAATTTGATAAAATTCAAATTAATGTTTATTTAAATTGTTATTAAGATTTTAGTCATTAAGTTAATTAAATATGAGTTTTATATAATGTTTATAATGTTTTAATTATAATGTTCGTCCATAAGTTTTACAATTTTCATGGGCTATTGAGTATTAACAACCCTAGTGTATGATTACCATATTAATCTTGATCACATGATGAACTAAAAAAAAATCAGTTGAGCTTACTAGTTCAGTGGAGGCCATGCGATGACTTCTCGGCGGATGGTTCGGACCTAAGGATTAATGAAGTGCATATTATTGCACGCGTATGTATATAAGGTATCCGCCAAAGCTTTAAGTCAGTGTATTTTAATGACGACCATCCAATCCCCATGTAATTATTTCTCCGGAGACACGTTTATCGCGATTATCTAGAGCTTGGCTTGGTCGTTATAACCCTCAAACTCCTTCGTCGATGGAACCAAGCCAGTGGCAGAGATTCCCCTTGTCTATTCGCTCTAACAAAATGTCTTCCAAAGTCCTAAATCTGGCTTTAAGTTTGTATTCGTATATAATATGGAATGGCCTGGTGCGCGTGTGAGCTATTTACACACAAACTAATCACTCACATTCACACACACAAATGTACATAAAAAGTCACCAAATCCAGATGGGATTATTTTTGTTTAATTAACTATATAGCGTCCCTTCCACGCACTCGACCGAGTATTAAACAATAACAACAACCACGTAATTTAGTAATATATAAACATTTTTATATTTTTCTTTCCAATTCGATATTTTACCACGGTTTTATGTTGTAATATACGGTATTTTTAGGTATAATAATATATACTTTATTGTTTTGTTTCAAACTTGAAATCATCAAATTTTTTAAGTTATAAAACTTTGCAAGTTCTTAAGAAATAATATTTACAAACAAAATAATACGAGTTCTGCTTTAAACTGTAAATGAAGTATTAGGTAGTTAGATTCTTGACTGAAACCTGCAGCTACAGCTGGCTAACTTCAGACATATGATGTACAATATTTTTGTTATCTCACGTGTGAGGAGTAGCTATTATTATTATTATTATTATAGGTGTATAATAATACGCGCACGTAGTTTTATTCGCAACTACATTATAATATTTTGTGGAATTCAATTTAACCCGTACGTCACGTGATGTGTGCATGTGGTGCGTATATATACGCGTCATACACATTGGTAATTTATAGCGTATAATATTATACTACCCGTTACGATTTGATAAACGACCGGCAAAAAAACAGACGGAACGTAATCAAAAGGTACAAAACGAAGTGTGGTTACACGGACAGCGTCACCGCGGTACAGTCGAACAGCTGCAACCACAGAACAAACACAACCAAAATGATACACAAATAATGCATTTAAGGCGTCAGATCACACGCATTGGATATCTTGTGTTAAGAGTAAATACAAAAAATCAAATATATTCGCCCCGCGTACCGAACCGGCCAACAGAGGAAAATATTTTTACATTTTCATGATTAAGATAAATAATATTTCGGTATAATAGACTAAACTTTAACCAATATTTTTAATCAGATATACTGTCGGACCTCTGACATAATTCCTTATATTTTTCGTACATTAAAACTTGATCGTTTTAACCGGTATATAAGTAATTTCAAATGTCGTTGGTATTGATAATACTAATACATATTTAAAAAAATCATCATCACTAAGACAGTAGGTGACATAGCAAATATAGGTACATATAGCTACCTATATATACTAAAAATGTATTTGAATTTCAATAACTTGTTACTAAACGGTTTTTTTATTGCAGATATATTTTAACGAGTTTATTAATTAAGATAAAAGTCAGAATTATAAAGTGCGTTGAAAGCAAAACTGGTAACACTCTATTGCTTGGATATGATCACGGTTCGTTTCCATATACCACGTGGACAAAAATAATTATTATTTGTCCTGCAGTTATTACGAGCCTCCTGCTCGAGGAGGTGCTTGCGTGATATCCACCCTTTAAGACAATTACCGATATTTTTATTTTTATTTCGGTTTTCGGTATTCAGTGTACCCTTTGCTGCTGAAATCAGGTTGGTGCTCACTTCACATGGGAATAACACATGACGTAGGCCTTATAAAATATGATTGCTCTGCACTAACATTCGCGTATTATATTTCGATCTCGTTTTTGAACAAAGGGTTTCAATGTGGTACTCGACGACCGAGTCGAATGTCACATTAACGTCGTTCAATTTTACGATCCGGACACTTATCAGACACCCCGCGCCACCATCGTTCTGACGTTTGCAGGGCCTTTCTCGACAAAACTTCCTATTGCATTGACCTATTGGTATATCGCAGTTGACACTTTCTACGTTTTTGTTTTACTTGGACGCGTGAGGCAGTGTTTATTATTCTCACAAGTTTCGCCAACATAAATGTTAAAACTGTCAATTGAATTACTATAGGAAAAAGTTTATTATTAGAGAAAAAACATTCTAGTTGAGAACATAATATATATATATATATATATTATACAGTATAAATGAAACCCGCGCGTGTTGCTATAATTCAATACAAATACCCGTCTAAACACGGGTAAATTAAATTTCCAACTTTTGTTATAAGATCTCCGAGTCTTAACTATATCAAACTATAACTATTTGCCGTAAGGCAAATACAACTGTAGGTATCTTTTTGACCGATCCTACCAATAAATATACTTTTCATGAAGTATTCGCCTGTCATTATAGCTTAAAAACACATTTGAATTGCGCGTAGACTTAGAGTATAAGGTATAGTATAGTGTATATATTATACAAACAATAAGAAGCCTAATCATTATTTTTGTACATATTAAAGTTTAATATTTAAAAAATTAATACATTTTATAAATAAACTATGGTGCGGTGCTAGAATTTAAATGTTAAAAATATATTTACAAATATAAATAAATACTTGAATATCGGAAGGAATGGATAGTGTGTTGTTTATTGTTTTTTTTTTTTTTTTTTTTTTTATCGTAATTTAAAATATTATGCTTATATTATATTATGATTTATAACGTATAAATAAAATAATTGTACACTGTTCACTTGCCGACCGTATAGTGTGTGCAATGTAAAAAGGGCTTGTGCACAAGCAAAAGAAAATATTTAAGAAACAAATTCCATGAGTGAATTAAAATCACTATAATATTATGTTTACCCACCGTAAGAACGAACCTGAAATATATTATTATATTATTTCGTCCGGGAATTCACTGGGGAGTTCATTAAATATTACGGAATAAAATTGCAGCGAAACCGTCTGTTTCTTTTTTAATACCTGAACAACCAGGCTATACAACAACACAGAATCACAATTTTATAAAGGGTTTTTTTTTCAAAATATTATATTTCTAGTAGGTACACGTGGGTTCTTTTCAATACGAATTTAACATTTTTTTTCCGTGTCAATAACCACGCGTAGAGTACAAAAGAAACTCCGTGTACGCCGGGTATTGGTTTTTATTTTATATATATTTTAAGATCCGTATAAATTGAAATCGCTAGTGGTACACGCCACCACACTATGCCTTTATAATATACCACTACCGCTGTAGATCGGTAATAGGGTTTTTTTTTTTATTACTCAAAGGTCTCCGCATACGACTATAATAATAATATATACAGTGCAATATTGCCTTTTATCCATGAACAGTGCGATGGACTGCAAAACGCTATTATTATTATATTCAAAGACGATTTCGATCAATGGTCATAGTACGTTTTTATTCGCGAATATTTGCAGTGGCATTAATATTATTATTGCCATCATTATTATAATGTCCATCTGCCTTTATAAACAAATAATTTACAATTGCGTCGTAATTACTTCGTGTTTTTAATGAAATGCGCCAACTACAACAATATTATAAACTTTCTACGGATATTCGTTTTTATTATATTTTGTTTAGCTGTGTTTCATTTGTTCTGACGCCGAAATAACGATATCATTGTTATTTGTTCTGAGTAATACAAACATTGTACGTTTTTTACGTTAAACAGTTTTTAAAATTAATATCGGACGAATAATTTTTGAAAAGTAATTTCAAAGTGGCGCACGTGATTGAAGTTTGTCGGAATATTAAAATTGAAATTTAATATAATATGCTACGCGCACTTTGTTAGAACAATACGCGCGTAATAAAGAATAATGAATGTTATTATTTATATTTTGAACTAAGTTTCGAGTGTAACAATAAGAGAAGCGGCTTTGGCTGCAACGTGGCAAAATTTCACTTTGTAAATTAACCGATATTGTGTTTTCATAATATCGGATAGCGAGCAGAGAATAATATTATAGTAGAGACTGAAATAAGGAAGTATACCAATCTCAGACGTTGAGCAGAGCAGAAGTGATTGAATGTATTAGTTTGACAATTACAAGTGTTAAGTGGAATATTATATTTACCTAAATAAAATAATATAATATTGACCCATTGAAATATTTTACAGACGAACGGTATTATACACTCACATTATGTTATCTTCTTCAATTCATAATTGTCTCGATAAATACTGCAGCTGTCATAGATAATACAAATATTAAAAATCTAGTTCTTTACAAAGACACAATTCTATCATTATTAAATTATATCTAATTAATATTGATATTTGTATAAGACTTTTTTCTGAAGTATTGAACTTATTTTTTTTAATAATCACTTAGATAATCTTTGTATTATAATTTATTATTATATTAATTACAATAGTTTGTTCCTATTATAATTGTCTTGATATTAGTACTGTATTACTTAATTATTGGGTTTCGATTACCAAATTTTTAAGACATAATAATATTATATATTTATATTACAATATACTTTTTCATTCGGTTTCGACTGTAATTATTTATTTTTTTAGTAGAAAGAGCAGGTGCTCTTAAAATTAATATGATTAGTTTTATCTAGTTGGTATCTATCTTTATAAAGGTAATTTGAATACATTTATTGGTATTATATAAAACAACTGCAGTGTATGCATTAAAAAGTTAATTTTATATTTATGCTCAAGAAATATAAGTCAGTCAGCTTATACATTTTATTAGCTCCTGGTTTTTTTATTTCAAGGAATTAATTAAATATTTATTTATCGGAATCCCAAAAACAGGTTTTCTTTCGGTCTTGGTGTTATATAATAAGTATATATAATTTTTTTTAACAAATTAAATACAGTAGGACAACCTTAACTGTAAATTATTCTATTCTAATTTAAATTATAAAAAAAACAGTGAACAAGTGGGTTTCCTACTCTTCTATACAATAGTTGTCGAGTATGTCGTTGTGATGGGTGTGTTATATTTAAATCCAATGATAAATCATTGTATACAAAAAACGATTCTGCGCGGAGACGTTGTGTAATACTTGTTTGTTTCAAAATTAATAGTTAAAAAAATATCTAAGATATCTCATGGTTTTAAATAGCGTGACTTACCGGTCAACTTTTATTTTTGATAGAAGCACAAAAATAGTCAAATTTGTAAGTTCTTTGAAAATATTATCATGCATGGAAAGTAATCATTTTAACATTTGGTGAAAATTTCAAGTAACTAGGATTATTCAATTTTGAATTACAAAGAAATATCAAACATGTATAGATGAAAACTTGTTAATTTACCGACAAAAATCCAAGATTGTAAAAATTAGAAATTCAAATGCTCATAAAAAATTAATGTTACCTCCCACTAAACATTTTTTTTTTGTTTTTGTTTATGGTAGGATCATTTGTGGGGAACCTTCTATCAAAATTTCTAATGCTGCGATTATGAGTTTTTAAGTTACAACAAAAAAATAAAATTGATTTTTTCAAATTTGGTTTTGCATATTAACTTCCACATTTTTTTGTTTTTCTTGACGCTTTCTAAAATTACTTGGAATTTTCAATTTTGTCCTCCCAAAAGTACCAACTAGATTCTCTATTAGAGAGGATGCTGATCTAAAAAATCGGAGTATTTTTAGTATCCGAAATGTTGCTGACAGACAGAAAAAGATTAATTAATTAAACATTTAAAAAGAAACACAATATTGTAAAATCAACACATTGTTTTGCTCCTCTCAAAATATAAAAAAACACAATAATTGTCAATATTTTTTTAAAAATATTCAAAGTTTTTAATATTATACTATTCTATTATTTATTGCAATTTTAATACATTGTTACTCATCAGTCGTCATTAAATTCAATAAATGTTAAAAATATTTAAACACTAAATGTCTACATAGATAACTATACACATTTTTACAATATAGTCATAAGAATGATAATCTTAGACCTCAGAACAATTGGCCAATACACCACTATCCAACACTGAAATAAATCAAGAGGCAAATTGTGTGCTGTCCAACTATTTTATTTCAACGTGTATCATAACTTCTTTTATTTCAAAAATATTTAAAATCTGTATATAGTTAATATGCCTAATAAATAATACATTTAATAAAGATACAAAGACAGGACGATTTTAGCGGAATTTGTGTCCATTGATACCTACTACTTCAATCCAATAACTCGGACAAAACAAAAAAAACTGTTTTTCTCAATAAAAGGTATTATTTTATTATTGCTCACGTACCAACTTCGACAATGATTGCGATATTAGGTAGGTAATGGCGCAGTAATGCGTATAGTGGTTTGCGCATGATTCGTCTGGTATATACATTCGCACAAATAAACCGCGAACGAGAGCTAGTCGGACGCATTGCGTAAACCCGAACGCAATATAAATAATAATGGATCAAAATATCCGATTTATATTCAACGTTTAATGAGTTATCATATAATATACGATAACGAACGGATTCTCGCGTGAACCGTGCGCTGAGAATAAATACAACAACAAAAAACTTTGTGGTTGTATTATTATTTATGAGGTTAAGAAGAAACGCGAAGGAATTTTAAAAATATATTTAATATCTCAAGTAGAAACTATGCATGAAAAATGAAAAATTCTCTACGTTTCTATCAAAAAAAATTGGCTAAAAAAGTCTATCACAATATCTCCCCATGTAATACAGATCCGGCTCGACGGTACTTTTTCATGAAGTAAAAAGGACAATAATATAAACGCTATCACGATGCCATTTCATACTAAGCGTTAGGGGTTCCCAAACTGTTTTATGTTCACGAAGCCCTATTTGAACCTATTTGAACCAAGTTTTTCTCAGGGCACCCTTTCCCCAGTCATATCATCACTAATCATAAAAAAATAGAAAAATTAAATAAAAACCGGTAAAGGTTGTGGTGGGAAATTTGAAAATATTTATTTCATTTAAATTATACATAACTTATATATTTTTATTTACATAATCGTAATTATTTCCATCACCGCCATGGTTGGGTTTTCAAATTTATTTTTAGACTATAATTTATAAAATTCTTCGACAGAGCGGCGCCCCTGTAAAAACATAACGGTGCACCAGGGCTCCGCGGCGTACACTTTGGGAACCGCTGCTATACGTCAAAACCTGCAAATGTTTTATGAATAATGCGACAATCATATTAAAATATATCATACTGATAAAATATATATTATTGTGCGTCACACGTGCAGCTGTGTTATGCAGTGGGAGAGAATAATTGTTCGCTAAACCTATTCCATTAAATTCGTATACATTTCGGAGACGAATAACGCACCAGTCAAATAATATTATAATATGGTCTTCCATAGAAGTTGGCCCATTTAGAAAAAAAAATGTTTTTGATCTATCAAAAGAAAAAAAGTACAGACATTTTATCGTTTTTAACATTTAAATCATTTAATACATTAAATATTATAGTACTATTATAATAATATTATATTATATTGATATAGACCTAGGTATTAGTTATTACGATGTTGTGTGCTAAACATTCAATTAAACGTATGTGTGTAATTAAGTTGTACCCGAATAGCCAATCTACAATCAGTGTTAAGACTTATCTAGATAAAAAATGATTCATCTATTATCAGCTTATTTAGATAATAACTATGACATTTATTGCATAAAATTATCTGTCTTATCTAATTGAAATTTTCGTTATCTATTATCAAAACTGTCTATAATTTGTTGTAATCATCACAATTTATTGTATTATTGAAATACACTTAAAATAATAAATATCATATTTATATTAGCTACAGTAAAATAAACGCACGACAATGGTGTATCCGAATTGACTATCCATGACGCCGTGTGATCAGGGTGGTATTATTAAAATATGTTGGAATTATAGTAATATTAGCATACCAATCTATCAGAAAATTTCGAACGAGAGGTGATTCATAGTATAGTGTATATTTTAAGTAGGTATGTTGGCTGTTTCTTTGACTTCCAAAATGCAGTTGCTTTTTACAAAAAATAAACTTGGTAATTTCATCGGGATTCTGGAAATATTAATTCAAATGACTTATAGTTTTCATCGATTAAAGTATTTTCTAGAGCTGATATATTATTTTAAAAACACATAAATATTTAAATAGATGGAAAACAATTTCAGTGTGAAAGCAACAACGTCTATACATAAATTAATTAAATAATCAATTTATTTCATAACAAGAACAAATACTAATCCCCTTGTCTGGCTTATTTTGCAGATTATAAATTATAATAACAGTGGCGTACATACGGGGGGGGACCAAAAAAAAAAAATTGTGATATTATTAATGAATTTCTTATTATTAATCATCCGTGTATACACAAACGATAAACATACGTCATATATGACCATTGAGTATTGACTATTGAGTATAACACTATACTTTACCAATAACGAAAAAAGATTTCATAACAAAAATATGAATGCCATATATCAATCAAAATAGATATTTTATCGTACACAGTCAGTTAGTTGCGTGCGGACAAAAATACATCTTAATATTGTCATTATCTCGACCGACTCGATCTGACAACGGAGAAAAAAACCGATTACGTTATAATCATATAAATGCGTAAACGACAATATACGGTGAAATAAATTCTATTTTTATAGCAGTATCGTAAATGACCATGTTAAACATTTTCGTTAAATAATATTATGAAATTTTCGTTCATTCTGTTCTATTCTGCCCAGGGGTGGATACAGGATAGGTCCATGGGGAAAAAGGGATTTTCCCTGTGGGGCCCCTGTCTATGTTTATGTTAGAGGGCCCACTCGGATATATTAATTATTATTACAGTTATTTTTAACAATATAATAATACCACAAGTCAAGAATTTACTTACGGATCTTTAACATAGTATTTTAAATTTTTATCGTTAATCTAAGACCGAAATATCCTCGTATGTTTCCCTAACAAATTATTGAGTTTTCGCAATTTATTTTTGGCCGATATTTAGTACGGAATTCGTACAAAATTTTTTTCGAAGTTATACAATAATTTGTGTGGAGGGCTATAAAAACGTTTCTCCACCTTCCCCCATATTTCCAAAACTACTTATTTATATGAAACTTCTATGCAGATATTTAGTTCGGAATTTATACGACCTTACGCGAAATTTTTCAAAACTCCCTTACAACCGAAAAAAGCATTTTCCTCATATGCCGTTTCCCCAGCCCCACATCAAACTAAAATTACGGTTTCGCACGAAATATTTTATTTATAGTTATAGGTGTTAGATTGAATAAGTATTTAATGCGAGCGAAACGACCAAATTTTTTTGCAGTTTGGGGTCCCCTTCAAATATTTCCCCGTGACATAAATACTACCTATCCACCTCTGA
>NC_042496.1:12613694-12656354 GCF_005508785.2 Acyrthosiphon pisum | reverse complement strand
AACTATCCAATAAAAAAAGGATACTATAATTTTTATTATAAATAATTAATAATATAATATATATAATATTCTGTACATACTATGTGCATATTAAATAGTATTTAACTGCCATGGGTTATGTAAATCTTTGTATTTGTTTTGTTATTTTGCCTATATTAATATTTATACGTGTAATTTGTTTGATTGTTAGGAAAATGGGTAGTTTTAAAGAGAAGGTTTTAGTGTTGGTTATTTTTTTTTGAACCCTCCCCAGAGCAAATTTGAATGTACGCCACTGTATAATAATTGTGTACATATTACAATTTATTGCAATAAGTTAATCATACGTATAATAGCTCTAATATTATGCCCTTTATGTTTTCACCAACTACCATAACAAATAACGTTTCACGAGAAAATGAAGCAAAACCATAAGTACACCTATAGTCTAAACGTCAAGACGCTTATATGTGTTTATAGAAATTATTAGGTAGCGACCAAATTATTTATAAAGACAGGTGCCTGTAGTACTATATTAAGTATATTATGCCCATAACGTAGCACTGTTTTATTTTACTTTTTTATAATATTCATTTGCCATAATATATACTTTGTATGTCAAGTCGCGTCAGCCAAATTTATGTTACCAATTATACATGAAACCCCTTTAAAAGTTACCGTTTCACCCTCTTACAATAATAATAATAATATATTAATATGTTCATGGTGTGCAAATCGTGAACGAGTCCAATTATGATAACTCGGTATTAATCATTCTTTGGAAAAACATTTTTGGTAAGTATTATTAGTCAAATACACGCACGCGGGACACGAGGTTTTGTATTAGTAGTACGTATTCAGCTATTGTATTTAAATATATTGCTGATGACGTGTAATTATTTATGTGAATACATTCTTTAAACGATTGTCTCAAAACCTTAGAGTGATTTAATTCAATTTTTGGAGTAGTTTACTTTTAGGCTGAATGTTTGATTCAGACAATTTTTGAACTTTTATAATTAAAATCTATAATAGGTGCCGTTCAGTGCTCACACATCTATTGTTATCATGGGTTCTCGTATAAATATATAATATTTTATATTTGGCTATAAACTAGTAGCCAAGGACAAATTGATGACCAATGACCAATACTTATAGTATTATAATTTATATATTATAGTCTATTTGTGTTATTGAGTTGTCCCAACACGTTCGAAAAATACGTTTAAATATAATTATGTAAGATCCTAAGACTCGTGAAAATATGAGCAATTGATTTAAATCAATAAAAAACCATATGTGTCTTAATCTAAATTACATATAATGTTATAGTACATTATTTACCTACCATAATGTTAATGTTGATTGTGTGTGATGTGTGTCTCATTGTCGAATGTTATACCCATACCAACTAGATACTGAGAGTAATTTGAGTCAACTTATAATGTTCAATGATGTTTTTTTAGTTTCCTAGCTAAATATTTGCAATTTCTTACACGCTGCTATTTCACTTATTACTAACCAGCTTATGTTGGCTCTAATCTTTTATCGACCGTATAGACGTTTATTCAACATTTTTAAATATATAACCAATTTGTGTAATAAATTCTTCACTATTCTAACCTTAATCAATTTCAAGGTTGTTACTTGTAATTATACGGTATACTTGCATTTTCTTTTTTATTTAATATTATGTTCGACTAATTATGTTGCTGAAATTGGCCTCTTCGACTACGCTTCACCTTTAACTTAAATATTTCTTGTTGTATTAACGATATCATTTTAAGAACATGTGTAATTATTTTATAATATATTAATAAATTATTTTGATATTCATGTTCATGTTAATTAATAGTGTACTAAAATTCAAAATATATTTTAATTACCTACAACTTAATATTTAACTATCTCATTTCAAACTTATCAAAAGGTTTAACATGTAAATATTAATAATAAACAGACTTATCCATTTAGCGATAAACCTAAACAGATAATAATACTGAGTTATTAAAAAAAAAGTAACGAACGTACAGGCTACAACTTATATTTTAATTTAATTATCATATAAGAATATTTAAATATAATATCGCATATTGCATGATTGAAAAAAAAAATATAATTAAACTTATTACGAGTAGTTAGTTTTGCCATTACATAGTACTATGTAGTATGTACATAATATAAGAACAATATGCACGAAGGGTTATTTTCATGTCATCTCCTTATTTAATTTTCCGGTTGAAAAGTACGTAAAAGTGTATAACTGCTATCGTATATTTAATTCGTTTTGTGCTGGTATACACTATACATGAACCTGTACCAGTCTATACAAATACTGATTATAATGTATCATTGAGTAAAATAATTAAACTTGCTGTCTTTCTAATAACAATAAATAGACACGTTTTAAACTCGAATTAAAAAAATAAATACATAACCAAATAGATATTTTGTATATAATAATTAATAAATATAATTATATAATGGTATATTGTGAAACCAAGTTGTCAGTCCTATACCATAATAATAATCATGAATAATAATTTGTATATTTCTGTATATAGGTACTATCATTGACTTAACCATACTTTGTAATCGACGATACTATTCGTCATGATACAATGTGGCCACCCGATCGTCGAAAATTAATCGATTTTGTTCGACACTTTTCATCGAAACCTAACTGTACGGTGCCCGCAGCCGTCAAAGGATATACCAGGTATACCTACACTATAATGTCCCTTGATAGAGAATATGGATGCAGGCGAGATATCCGACGCTTTGACCCCCCCTCCCCCCGGAAGTGTAAGTGAATGACGGAATGACGGACGTCCCCTCCGTGGTTAAACAAATATTTGAAAAAAGGGTACCAAAAAAAAACGGTTTTCTAAGGTAGGGCTGCCGCGGTTGTCCTACAAAGGATCATATTATATTATCGTTCGTTGGCGCGGCGTACAGACAACATAATAATATAATATAATAATATAGTTTATCCGGGTAGGCGCAAAAACGAAAAACAAAGAAAAATATTATAGAAAATAGAAAAGAAAAAAATGAGCCGCAAACGACGAAACAATATACGACGCGTCCGTGTGTGGCACGACTATACTAAAAACGCGTTATACATATATTATATCAAACCATCGGTGGGGTGGTCCGGTATAGGAATAAATATAGCTAACCAAACAGCGGAGGCCTGTGTAAGTGTGAGTGCGTGTGTGCGTGGCAGTGCTCGTTGTTTTATCGATTAGAAAGACTTTTGTGCGTGCTACGTGGACGTGGTGAGGTGGTACGAGGGTCGGTCGCTGGTCGAGGAAGGAGCCAGTGGCGTTTTGTAGGAGCGTAATCGCTAGGGCTTACCGTTCCAACACCTGAGACACGCCGAAATTACACGGACTATACCCGACAACGACGACAATAGTTATAACAATTATTATGTTCATCAAATCGATTAATAATAAAAAAAAAACGTTTTGACCGTTTTCCGGTTCCAATTATCGACGGCATTAGCACCGGAAACGTGTTTTTCACATGGATCTATGCGCGCGTGTATGTGTGTGTGTGTGTGTGTGTGTGTGTGTGTGGGTAGGTGTGTGTGTGTGTGTAAGCGCGCGAGTATGGTGTTGATTGTTACGACCACCTACTACTGTATTGTCACATTTATAAACTAATTGAAAAAACATTCTTCAGGTTTCTTTTGAACAACTTACTATACACATATAAAATACATAATATATTCATATAATAATCCAGTTGTCACTCAGTCGTAACTCTCTTGTTGCTATCGTTGATGTGATAGTTACTAACTTACTGATGTTTTCATTGATCTAATAAAATTAAAAAAGTATATTTAAAGATTAAGGAACTTATGGATATTTTCTATATTACTGTATAGTATAATATGCAATTGTAGAAAAAATAACTCTAATTGCAGCTATTTTCTACTTACAGATGCATGAAGCGCGGTGCGATGTTAAAATACACAACCAAAGTATATAAATGCCAATGCAATTTATTTATACTTATGTACTTTTGATTGTTGATTGTTTCATTTTTGAAGTCACTATAATTTATAGATCACTAATAACTAGAATTAAACCCGATTAGAGGAAACAAAATAATGTGTACCTATGTATATTGTGTAATATATGATATTATATAGGTACAATATATACATTATACATCAATCATTTTACATATTTCATACACTATATTATATCTTTGTATCAATATTATTTTTGTGATATTCTCATTAATTCCTGTAGTAAAATAAATCGTAAACAGGTAGCGGTTTGGCTAGTATCGAAGTACGGATTGTTTGCGCGCTACAAACATTGAGAGTAGCATGATACATAATATCAACGGTAACATAATATTGTAGTGACATCGAATTAATTATACCTTCATCCACCATTATTTCGTATATCTTAGAATTAATAATAATATAATGTAGCCTACTAAATATTTCATTTACTGACAACAGTTAGTATTTGTCAAACTTAATTTATTGAAATCGGCCGACTTTGGCCTTTGCACATGTGCAAATTTAATTAGGTCATAATATATAATATATCATAATAGTTAAATTTAATTAATTTTAAAATAAAAAATCACTGTATAGAAATAAAAAAAGTTTGATGTATTAATTATTATTTTGTTTGTAGCGTGTGCTTTTGTTTACCTTGTTTTTAATTGCTGTATACTAATTTGTATTTACGTATTAACAATACTGATCGCTGGCTCAATAATATTGACGCTTTAATAAAAATAATTTTTTAGATTGATTATTAATCGTTACTACTAGCTTCTAGGTTTTATTTCAATAATTATGATACGTAAAATGTATTAAATGAACAAGATTCATGAAACAAAATCACTCAACATTTATGGTTTTAGTTGAAATATATGTTACCATTGATTTTATTATATTATTAAATTAATGATGTTACTCATTCTTTGGTAGTATAAAAATTAAAAGACGTTATAATATTCTTGTAGTGTTAAAATATATATATGTATTTATTTATGCCATATAAACGTGTATACTTAACAATATGCATGTAAATATTAATATGTTCGAAAAATAATTGTGGTAATTAAATTTATTATAAAACATTGTGTAATAAAAGTTCATAATGTAATAGTAAAAATAAACAATATTATAGTTTCGATAATACAATTATTTATAAAACATTTTGTCATAAAAGTTCATATAATGATAATAAAGAATATAATTTTGATAAGACAGTAAATAATTCCAGTTATGCGTTATTATTAAACAGTACATTATTTAATTATGCGTAAAGCTTTGGAAAAAAATATACTCGGAATTATTCGGAAGATAATAATATTATTAAGTACAATTTCAAATAAAAAATTTTAAAACAAAAAATGGGTCACATGACTTAAACAAATGTTAAAAACCAGTAAATTACCAATACCATATATTATAGTGAACTATTCAGGTATGATGGTTATATGGTACGCAGTGAAGCAGCAGTGGAGTATATAAAAATCTTACGAACAGAATTATGATGGCGGATGACGCGCTAGTCTAGACACACGAGTATACAGTAGAATCTAAATACACAGGGCTTCGGCTGTGGAGGTTTTTTTTCATTAGCTTCATAATTATATTATAAGTTATGAAGGTGAATATAACACTGCAGCTCACTCTGTATATTGTATTATTGTACTCGGATTGAATACACAGCGCGTATACCGGACAACTACGAAATTCGATTAAAGCGTTCAGTATGCACACTCGCAAGTCATATAATTTAATCATTTTCCTGTATTATCATAGGTAATACAGGTCCGATGAGATTTTCAATTCGGTGTAAAGTTTAACGGGACTTTGTGGATTGTTAAGATAATAATATATACTGTACGTAGGGTACCGTGAAACATCAAAAAATAATATAGGTTTTAATATTAAGTAAAAAATTTGAATAATTAATGTATCTAAACAAGTATATTTATTTTTTAAATTTATTTGTACGCAAACCGCGTGTTTGCAAATTATATTTGAAGTGAACTTGAGTTATATATCGACTATTATTATTAACTAAAAAAAAATATACGTATTTAATATAATATAAATTTCGAGTTGTATACGCCTGTAATTTTCTCACTCCACTGCCAACTTTAATCGCTACACTGACTACTGGTAAGCCTGCCGCATAACGAAAAAACGAATGAATATATTTTTTTATTTTTGAATGGCATAAAAAATACAAACTGTTTTAGGAAGACTGTTCCGTAAAAAAAAAAAGCCTATTATAACAATATCTGGACATGATGGCCTTACCGATTATATCTATTAGTGCGTGACCAGAAGCAATCGACGTTAGGTCTGGCGGCGGCGGCGGCGGCGCGTACGAAGAAACTGCTCACCAACTCCCTTGCGCGTTTCCACAGAGATTTCCGAACGGGTCGCTTGTGGTCTGAAAATTCCGAGGCCCAACTGCCCAACGGTGGTCGAGTTGGTGGTGGCGGCGGCGGTGGTGGTCGACTCGGTGCCGGTGGTCGACGCGGTGGTGACGGAACTGGTTGCCCTGGACGAGACAGCGGATGGTCGTACTGCTCCGGCAGCGGACGATCAGTGTCCAGCAGCTGCAGTGGCGCCATTGACGCGGACGACCAGTCGTATCTGTCCAACAGCCGGTCGATGGGCCTGACCTTGGACTGCGGCACGGCCAAGTCGAGTATGTCGACGACGCTGTTGTTGATCTTGGAACCTTTACCGATGTGGTTATGACTGCCACCGCCGCGGTTGTTGTTACGGTTACCGTTACCGATGTCGTTGGAATATTTCCGCGGCATATTATGTGCCGGCCCGGTCTCGGATGCACCGGTGGCGTAGGCGTAGTCCGACCCGGAGGTTTCGATTTTGGCTTCCATTGTCATCCGTGCGAGAAAAAAAATGTTTTGGTCGGGTGCAACGTTAAATTGCAGCGATAAAAAAAAAATTGCTACAGTTGCGAGTGTCACTGGTGACTTCGACAAATCTGGAAGAGACCGAACGACTTACGAAAACGAATTTAATATAGTAGGAATAATTAACGAATATTTTTATACCTAATATTTTTTATTGGCGAGTGACGAGACGATATGTTTCGTCCGTACAGTCCGTGTGCCGGTCGAAGCGAAACAATAATGATATTATAACCAACGCGCGGAGGAGCGTCTTCTCTCTTCGCGCACAGCGGAAATGTTCCCAAATGTCAGTCTTAAGCCAATAAACGTATATTATAAATGTTATCGCGATTATTAATGTGGCAATTATTTTATCACGAAGAAATAATGAAAATCGATTTTTTTTTCTTATATAGTTTTCGTTTCGTTTCCGTTGTAGATAACTTCTGAGAAGAGATAACTATTTTAATAATTTATTAGTTTGACAGGAGATTATTATTTTAATATTGTATATCGTACGAATTTAATACTGCTACAAAAGACGGCACTAAAAATTACATTAATTTATCTTTAATAATCAAAATTGCTAGTTATTATGGTTTTGTAAGCTAGTTCTTATTGTGTTTAAAATTTAAATGCGATATTGTAGTTATTATAATGATCAATGAAGACAGCGTAGACATTAGGCTATTAGAGAAAACGAATAAGTTGAGATCATTATTTAAGATATATTATTGCCTTAAAAAGAAAATAATTAATACATTAATACGGGTATCATTAGTTTCAAATATCATTAAATGTTATAATAATAAAATATATTATCACGATTAGTTAAGTAATTTAGTAAGTAGCAATATTGAAGAAATAATGAAAATCGATTTCTTTAATGTAGTTTTAGACTTAAGTTTTCGTTAAAGACCTTAGAAGTGATTACTATTATAGTATTATGATAATAGTTTGACAGAATATTATGATTATTATTATTTTATAATGTGATACACTGGTACAATATTAATGGCACCGATATATTTTATCTTTTAAAAATAGATTAAAAAATAATTTCTAAATTATTAGAGTATTTTAATTTTACTTTTGGACACATATTAGTAACAAATAAAGGGAAACGAAATGTCAATCAATCAATTCGAAGCTGTGTTTTGTAAAAAAATAAAAAAAATATGACAAAACAATATTAATATAATAAATTAAGTACCTATATATTGTTTCCCTTATTTTTATACCAGATAAAAATGTTATATTTTCTTATGTGTTTATCAACTATTGTTTCTTGAATATATTTTTAAATTTATTTAATTAATAATAAATATACAACATTCACTGTTTCCTTATACTGTGATAATAGTTATAAGTTGATGACAATCAAAAATAGTATCAATGTTATTTCTTCATTGTCACAGAAATGAGAAATTTAATTTGACAAAATCAAAAAATTCGGTGGTATGGTAAAGTAAAAATTAAAATAAACAGATCAAGACCACTGCAGGATTATTGAAAAACAAAAACACAATTTTTGAGAATAGAAGTGTTGGTTTATTATGGACCGTTTACACTAAAGAACAATTGAAAAACAATTATTAATTACTAAGCCACTAAGGGGTAAATAAATGATACTATCGTATTATTTCCATTCTTATTTGAAGGATACTTACGCAAAATATATAATCAACTTCATCAGAATTAATATTCGTAATGTATAAGCATATTTGGTGTTTCGGTTTCAGGTAAAGTTATCATATACGACTGCGCGGGCGCAATTTCAGTTTTGACTTGGGGGGGCTTTACATATTTCAATGAAACAGACATTGAGGAACTCTGACTTCCATGGCTCCACGCCTCCTGATCAAATTCCTTTAAAATGTTTTACTTTATGCATAACTTAATATATTACTTTATAGCATAATATATTTATCATTTTATTTCTCACTCATTTTCCTACATTTTATAATATATTATAATACATCCCTACCTATTACTAGAATCAAACATATTTTTATTAAAACTAATAATTACAATATTTAGGTACATCATGCATAATAATATTTTAATTATTATTGTAACTGTCTATTCAAAATTGCAAAAACAACCACTACTATCGAGTACCTATTGACTATAAATACTAAACAAATTGAAATGTTATAAGTAATACCGCCTATATTTTAATTAGTAATTACTTATTTGTAATAATATTATTATACCTATATTATGAATCCGTTGTTCAAACATTAAAAAATAATTTCTTCAAACAAAGTTTAGTGGATTATGTAGATTAGAATATTAGATATCTACTAATGAAGGATTTAATACTTAAATTAAAATACAAATTTTTAGAGGGGCTAATCCCCTATAAATCCTCCTAATTCCACCTATGGATGTAAATAAAAAAAAAATAACCATATATAGATACTTGGATTTTACACTAAATGTTTATGTTAGCATTTTCTGTATACGGTAAAATTTTTTGTGTTATAATCATTTAACTTTTCGAATTTTTTTTTCTTAAAATATAGTCGTGATTTTCAGAATTCGCATAAATTAATTTTCCACTAGCGTGTTAACGCATTTATTGATAATAATAATTATTATCAATAATCAATGATAAAATAATATCAAATAAAAACCAATTATACATGTAGGTAACATGTAAAAACTTTTATTTGTGTAAATTATAATAGAATTCGCAGTACAACAATCATGAAATCTAAGTACAACGTTTTTTTTCGACTAGCGTTTGAACGGCTACAATTATATTTGGTGACACCCGATTAAGCCGGTTCCATTTTTTTTGGGGGTTGATATCTACCTATACTAAACGAACTAAACAAGCGTCGGACAAATCGCTTAGTCCGTTTCCATATTGAGCTTCCGTATTTATGGGGGTTACTGGGTCTGTCCCATCATACCGGCGGATTACTGCAGGCTCCTGCTAACTCGCGTGGACTGCTGTCTGCGCGTGAGGTTTAGTTCGGCTGCTTTCATGTAAACTCAAACGTCTTGATCGAAACTCATGCTGGGACGTTCTCGATATCGGCCGAAGTAAACCGAACTGCGATGTTCGGCATCGAACTAGAACGGCGTCTCAGTGGCTCCGTGAGATCGTGCACTGCTGGTTGGCCAAACCTGCTGTGACGACGAGCCGGGTGGCGTCTCGATCTTGACTTCGGTGGCCACGCGCGTAATAGCTATTATTGCCGTATTGACCATCGAAATGTAATAACAGAACTTTGATCCGGCATAATTTGCCATGACCATTTCGGTCGGGCCAGTTAACGTCTTGACCGAAACCGTTTGCGTCGAATCACTGACAGACGGTGAATCGATCAAAACCGGGTCCTGCGTCAAAGCGGCAGACGGCTGGAACCCGATATCGAATGCATCACCCGCAAAAGCCGTCTGCGCCGCGATGTTCGGCATTGAACTGTAACGCCTGGTCGCCGGAACAACGAAATCACCGCTACTTACCAACACGATTTTACAGGTAGGGCCATTTGATATTTCTCAGTTCGTCGAAAACTCGGCACATCGCGATCGATTCAGCTGATGGTGAGCGAATCTCGACTTCGGATGATGTATTCTGTACGCCAAGTGTAGCGATATTCGACATGATCATGATCATATATCTGATATACACTACATTAGTATATAATTATAATATATGTGTAAGGAAAGTGTGTTATAAATTTTAGGGCCGTTTTTACCATGTACGGTTAAAGTTTATGGACACTTGACCGGCGGAATTCTACCGGTAATACAATCTGTTATCAGCCGGTTAGCGTTAACCAACACTTGTAAGAAATAATAATATTGTAAGAATATAATGAATTATTCGTAGTGTTAGTTTTAACAATAATACAGTTATAATGTTATACTGTGACGAATAATATACGTACGTTATCGCAGCACCTTAAATACGATTTTCATAATTTTTTTGCGAATATTTTTGTATGCAATTAGTATTAATTTGTACATTAGTATTTATATATTTTGGTAGGTACCTATTTGTTTAATATTGACCAGAATGGATTTACTTTGAACAAAACTGTTATAAAAATTTAGTAAGTAGATAAATACAAGCATACTACTCCGGACAATAAATAATATAAAACGGATAATATAATAAACGGACAAACAAACACGACTATATTATGTTTTATAGGTTGATCCGATATCTACTCCAGAAAAAACATGAATAATGAATCGTTGTTTAAATTTTAGAAAATAATTTCTTCAAACAACGTTTGCTGAATTAAATAGATCAGGTAACTAATGAAGCATTTAATACTTTAATTTATATACACATTTTTGGAGGAGCTAATTTTAATATTGGAGGGGCTCCTCCAAGTCCTGTCCCCTAAATTATGCCTCTCTAATGCGAGAAAAAAACTAAAAAATTATACCATGCAGTGATTAATACAGTGCGTCAATGCTAGTAATATAATATAAACTACTAGTAATTACTTATGTGCATACCCTTAGATTATATTGCCTATACTAAGCTCCTTAAAACATTTACCACCATCGTCTTGATAAAACGTACGTAAAAAATAAAAATCTTAAATTATATAAAAGTTCTAATTTCTAACTATTATATGTAAATTAATGTCACTTTCAATAATCCTAATTATATAACGTTTTAAATAATTTTTTTTAAAAAAGTAGACAACATTGTAAACCCTATACCAATTATTGCAGTTCACCGTATAAGCTCATTGCATATTTTCTATTCCATCCTACCTACGACTGATTTATTAAAAATTATCTATGACTTATGGCCTATAGGTTTTGGCCTATGAGTGATAACTAATAGTAATGAGTGACAAATAGTTGTGAGATTTTAAGTACTCGAAGGAAAAAACACTGGTAAGTATACGTCGTTGAACGACACGGATAACGTTGACACCTGGTATGCCTCTCGGGAAATATTTTTCGTGTCGGAATTTGATGAGCGTTGCGCCAATAGTACGCACAATAATTATTATATTACACCATGAACATACGTGCAATAAGTACGAAAAATATATCAGAAATAGATTAATTATCTCTTGACACTCGTCGGATGATGATATTAATCCAGCAATAATGTCTACTTAGTATAATATACAATATGCAAAATACACGAATATCGGAATTCATTATAATGTTATAGAGCTGATATCATAACTATGTTAGGTCGTAATTTAGCTCCGACTACATTTTACCGACTATCCTTATAAATTAGATATTGAATATTTTAATAAAAATTGTGGTGTCATAAATAGTAATGGTCTACTTTCTTAAATAGTTCCAATTCATCGTTAAATTCGCAATAATTCTAATCATGGAAATATCGTAGATAATTTGCAATTCTGCATTCTTACTTAATGGATTACGCATGATAAGTACTCAGGTACATAGTTACATATATATATTTTCCCGCAGTGGTTGAATATGTGTATCTATGCTCTTTAAGATAAACTATAATGTATTTTAAATATTATATTCTAAAAATAATTCTCCACTGTATACACAACATCCAGATACAATAAATAAATTGTGCATTAATTCTACGAAGTGTTCAGGACAACGGCAAGTTTCGCACGATGGAAATTTGCATATGTAACTGAAGTACAGGATCATTATGTTCAATATTGAACATAATAATACTGTACTTCAGTTAAATATTATTATGTACACTCTTGCAACAATTGCAAATACATTTATCTGTGGCGAATAACGACTTATTAGTTATTACAGCTGATTATTTTTTATTATCTACACAAATGTCATTATAATATAATCTGTATTGCACAACGATATGACTAATATATTATCTAGTTTAAGATGAAAGATAGTTATAATATAAATTATTATCTAACTAATAAATAATTTCAACTTATCTAGTAAAAAAAAATTAGCTTAGGTTTAAATAAATAAACCTAAACATTTAATATTTTTAAAATAAAAACTATGCATACCAACACATGACTAGCTTAGTTTTTATTTCATAAACTGTACAATTATTCAGTACCTAATTACTGTGGGCATAATTGTATAAAGTGAAAAAAAATCATTATAATATAATATTGAAGTAACTATATTGACATATTGTTGCGCTTCGAGATAACTGATAAGTATGGGAAGTTTCTAAAATGATGCTATATTGTTAATTGATAAATTTTATAAATCATTGTTAATTACTAATCTTAAGCTATATTATATAAAATGGAACTTTATTATTTATTTAAGTGTCATATATCAATAAATAATTGTAATCATATTAAAATAAACCAACCAACCACAAGCAGAAGTAGTTTCTTCTTAAATAATCAAACAACCCATGTATTAAAGAGCGCAATGTTTGAATTGATAGGATCGTCTCCTCATTTTTCTTTTACGACAAACTTAGGTAAAACAAAAATATATATACAGCAAAAAAACTGTATAAAACCACAAGAAACCCGAAAATACTGTTGATAAAAAATGCTTATTATAATATATTATTTATACTAAACCATACAAGACTTAAAATATATGGTTAAAGTGAATAACAACTTTTCATATTTTGAAATACTTTTTCGTTACGTGACTGCGTATAAACTATAAAATATTAAAGTAGCAATGATATTGGTAAAATAAAAACAAATAATTTCAACATAGAAATATATTGGAAAATACATTGAAATATTTTGTCTATAATAAATACACTGCTAAACGAATTTCAAAAAGCCAAGCCAAGTGAGATGACGGAATTCAATGTTCAACGGAACTAAAACAGAACCAAAGACTGAAGGGTCTAGCAATGAAACGACCGTCGAGAAGTTCCGTACCGATGCGAAAGTGCCTACTATTGCCATTCGAAAAATCGCCGAACTGCAGCTGAATCGGTCGACATTACAGGTCATCATACTTTGTATCGTCGGCCCGTCGAACCCAAAAAGTTCGATAAACTGGGGACGAGCTGGTCGCCGCCTGTAGACTGCTGCAACATTGACGATCTATGTACCGCGTTCGTTCGGATATAGTCATATAGACCCTATGGTATCAAGGCCAAGGGCAATGAACGAGCAACTGTGTAATCGTAAAATTAACGATTATATACATACTAAATAATATTTGCAAGAATGTCCGTTGTGTGACTGTTGCAGTACCTATGTATTGTTTGCTCGTCATCGACTTTTGTAGGGTAACTGTTTCATCATTACAGCTTTATCCAATAGCCGATGGCCACTGCCAATAGACTATAATATTATGATGAATACAATTCCGTTAAATTGCAATTTATTATAAACCTTGAATATGGTTTTCTTAACTATTGTCTGTTAGGCCAATTAAATAGATAAGTAATATTTTATATATAGATATCAATAAGTAATTAGTAATAATACATTTTACATAATATCTTTATGGATGTTTTTTTACTCACATAATATGTGGCTGTAGTGGTACAGTAAGCCTGGTCACTACTCACTATATCACCAACACGATTTCTGTGGAAAAATATTTGTGTAGAATAACCACTCAAAAGATTTGTACGAACATAGTTTTGTTGTGGATCCGCCAGCCTACCTGTGACTTGTATGCCACCATCTAGCTGCTGCGAGTTTCTGGTGTCGCGAGAAATGTCCTTCTGTTCGATTGTCGCTGTCGGTTAGATGGATGCTTATGGCAATAATTCCAAAATATACGGTATCTTTAGAAGGTCTTCTTTAGTAGGCTGTGTATTCTGACGTTGGCCACGTCTTTCCTAGATTTTTAGCCATTATGTAAACGCTGGGAGATCGTCTTCCATAGAAACAACGGTGTTATGTTTTGTAGCGTTTTACTCGACTTTTAAGTTGACATCTAACGATGAATTTTTTTTCTCATTATAAATTATAATTGTTGTTATAACTTATAAGTTAAAGCATTTACGTTTACTTTTTTTTTTCAATTTCTTATCTATCTCATAATTTAAATACCACGCGCCGTGGCCGATTAAATGTTATCGACATTTTCAATGTTTGTTCGATAGTCTTGTGTTCACAAACTCTAAGCATGAAAATTAGAGTTCGAAGTTATTACAAAATCATGCCATAGAAATCGTGTAAGTTAATTACGTTGATAAACCACGTGAACAATAATATTATACTTAATATTTTATCCTATAGCTCTTGGAGAAAACCTTTTGGGTACTTAACATTTATTTATCAGGGAATATCAGTTAAGATAACACATATATGTTTCCAAGATAATTCATCAGATTTTTTTTAATCATCTAGTTGCCTAGATAAGATAATATTATATAGTATGATTTATTATTGATCCAGATAAATTATCCCTTATCGTTAATGACATATTATTATGCGTAATATAAAATATCATGTCTACTCAAATTTTAGCCGACGGTGTGGGAGACTGCAACGTCGTGTACAGCGTGTGCACATTCGTGGTAAGCGGTAATATAATAAATCAAAATAAATAAAACCAAAACCGCGCGGGGTCCATCGGAAACCGCAGCGCTTTTGATGATGACTATAATAATAATAATAATAAGGCATTAATGGTCGCGCGTAGTGCTCTTTACCTACAAAATATAAATTGATTTACCACCCGTTCCTTTGATGTGACCGGCGGCGCTCGGGGAACGACACAAACGCACAACGCGTATAATGGGACTTAATGGATTGTACCTATACACCTTACTATGCTATAATATTATACGCATTTATATATATGTATAGGTATAGACTATAGGTACTAATAATTTTCACCTTTGAACGGCGGCCGACGCGACACGTCTCGCGCGATGGTGCAACGATAATAGTTGTAGTAATAATATAAAATATTAATAATGTGCATTTTACATTAATATTTGACTGTAAACGCGTGAAATATTATATATTATACATCATATGGTTTTTTTTCTCGAAAAAATAAGTTTTCTTTTTGTTTTCTTTTTTTTAATAATAATATGATACTACTTTTATTATCAGACGATAAATTACGATTCAAATTACGCGTCGTCGTAGTCGTCCGGGCGGGCGCGCCCGAAAATATTATTACGAGGGCCGTGGCCGTGTTTCTTTTCAACGCGAGCCGTATTCTTTTCGGCCGGGCGACCCCCTCGCGACTTTTTAATTTCTCGTGGTTTTTTATTATTTCCTTACGGTGGCGGCGGCCGTTCAACACGTTTTTTATTATTACATATAGTTTAGCGTGGCTCCGACATTAATAATTAATATTACACTTTGCCGCCACCGCGCGGCTGAAGACAAGACGCGCGTGCGGTGAACGGCGCGCCGAAAATAATATATTATTATTATTAACGGGAAAAAAAATTCCACCGAAAACAAAACGGTGGAACGCGCGGTTAACGCGTACGTTGTATACACATAATGTTTTGTATATGTATATATAAAAATTAAGTATAGCGGTTGCCAATGGTGCAGCCGTAGAGTCCCCGGGAAATCTGTTTTTCGTTCATTCATCAGCCGTTTTGTGTGTATACAGTATGTACGCGTGGAACAACGGTGAACAATACAATGACGACGACGACGGGCGCGCGGCAGATTTAATGAAAAATTAACTTTTGAACTTTTGCACGACCGAAATGGGGTGATAAATAAATGCAGCGATGGTGTTGTGTGATATAATACCGGAAGTGTGTATGGGCGGGGATGGGTGGGGGGCATGATTCTCGATATAATAATATAGTATAAAACGGGCTTAAAGGATTATGGAATGAAAAAGTAAAAACTACACACAAATCATGGTATACCATGGTATTTTCAAAAACTTTTTCAAATTCGCATTCCACATAATATACAATATAAGTTTTATTAATAAGTCAAATAGGAATATTTTTTACGCCTATGTCGATTCATAAACTATTTTAGGCTGAAGACGTGACATAAACAAGGATGATAATATAATATAACCTCCAATAATTTCTAATTTTGACTGATAAAACCAAAAAATACCGATATAATGATACAACATTTTTTGCTAAATAATAAGAATATCTACAAGTTACAACCTATATGATATAAGATTCTGAGCGGAGTGAGGAAGCTATTGGTTTTGCAATGGTGTTTATTTTTTTTTTTTTATATCCCGTATAAAAAATTTCTACCAGAAGGAGTGCTTCAATTTCAACATATAGTACCTTATCTTTTAACAAATTGGTTCAAGATGGTACTGAGGTAATTTTTCGACTTTATCAATAGTTATTTAATGCCACGGGAAAAACCACCGAAAAATTACGAAAAAACAGTAAAAATGATTTAATTTCTAACGCTTTGTTTATCACCATAGAAACGAATAAAAAATTATAATATTATAATATTAATTCAACTTACATGATATAATAAATAATAACAATATAAAATATCCAGACTGACAATCCGTCTTCGCTCAGAATCGTTTTTCTTATATAATGATATTATATCATTGAATTCAAGTCCATTATACAATGTCCCACTTGTAACCTGCTGTATAGCAGAGCGACATCCACTTACCTGTTTTTTTTAATATGATTTTATAGTTAATATTTTATATTCAGAAAGAAGTAGTTAAGTACTCGTACTTAATGAAATTTAGAATTGTAACTATGACAATTTACTTAAATAATAATAATAATATCTACTCTTTATTTTGCGGAATAAATTTCCAATAATTTCAATTTAAATATTCAGTGTGGTACAGACATACAGTGTAAATATACATAATTATAATATTTTATTTATAGATTTACAATAAATAGCTTAAATTAAAATATAATATACTAATATATAAAGATAATTTATGAGTTAGGTCTAAGAATATAATATGAAACTAGGATATGAATAAATATAATTATAATGCACTATACTACATTAATAGTTTTAAGCAGTTATAAATTATAATCAAGAAGATAATTTTTTAAGAGACAAATTGAAAAAAATCGATATTATTCCTACTATTACCTATAGGTACATTAATATAATACACAAAGAATTGAATAAATATATTTTTGAAATATTTTCCAAATAGAACAAAGTGTTATCACGTGATCCAATTTTATTTATTTTAAAATAAAAAAGTTCTAATAATTCAAGGCAGTAAATTATGTTGTTTAATAATTTGAATAGACATTTTAATTCATTTTTTTTAAATACAATGTTAAGTTCCAGTAACATTCGATAAAAAATCTGTATACCTGTATACCCCGAGTCCGTGGAACTCTTTCGACATGGCATTTAAATGATAGAAATCTAAGGACATTATTTTGAATTTTATCCACTGTATGTTGACATCAAGATTTTGAAACCCATATGAGAGATACATTTTCTAGTTGTGAGAAAACTAATGTGCAATTTAAGAGATGTCGCATCTTTACATGTCCGTTTTAATAAGCCTAATTTGTGAAACGCTTTTTTTCCTTACAGAGTCAATATAGTAGGTAACGATAATTTCGAGTCAACATTTATACCAAGATCATTTACGATATTAACTCTATTAATTAATTTGTCATTAAAATTATAATGAACCATGATAGGATTTTTTTTTTAACGAGAACGAAATATTTAAGCATTAATTACTTAGGTTCAAGGATATATTATTTCTAATATACCAATCCTGGAAATATATAAGTATATAACCAAAAATAAAGCCCAGTAAATTGAAAATTATTATTCCTACCAAATTATTGTTATTTGCTAGAACATAAATGATTAAACTTTGACATACCGACAATGTGTTGATGTCTAGAAAAAAATAGGTACGGCAATATTGACAATAAGTCAAAACAGTTTAATAAATTGAATAAACAATTTAATTTTAGCAAATTTTATTATCATGCAACCTAACCTATATATATATATAACTCACGAAAAGGTTAAAATATGCAATGAAAAACTTTCTCGCGCATACCACAACGCTTTTATTTTAAAATAGCATATTATATTGTACATCCGGTCGTAAATCAAAACAAGAAAACTAGTGCTAGAAATTCCTTTAAATTCTACAAATGTCTAAAGAGTGTTCACATTGGCTATACACTGCGTATAGCACGTATAACACAACTACCGTAGTTGTTCGTCTCAACTGCAGCCAGAAAAGACGGAATATTACAAAACAACACAGCGTTGTCTTCGTGTACTTTTTTGGTCTCTCCGTGCCGAGCTATAATTAGTACAATTCATTAAGTACTATACAATAATAATATATTCGTTTTAGCTATTATTTGTGTTCCAATAGCGAAATTCCAAAATTAATTGCTATACATTGTATACGAATAGATTAAAATAAACCGTTTAAACTATGCGCAAGCAGTATAGAACATAATACTCATGATTTCACTACGGATTTTAATTAAGTTTTTTTTAAAGCGGATAGTATCATAACATATACTATAGTATTTACGATTATTATCATGGAGTATATAAATAATTCTACAGATATTATCTCCGTGAAAAATGTCTACGACGCTCGTTTCGGATACAAAATCGGAATAACCAGCACATAATGTAATCTTATAATGTTACCATACATTATAATAGTATTGTATTTTATAGTACGAGCATAAATTATATTGTGATCTATATGAAAAAAAGGGTCAGCCATGATATTATTATAATGATTTTACATCCCAAATGAACATAATACTATTTTCTCAGATATTGCCTCTCTATAGAATTATTTTATACTCAAGACATTATGATGTGTACAAACGCTCATAATAGTTGAATTTAATTTTGTTATTTATAACTTATAGCTTGCAAATTTAAAAGCAATGGAAATAATATTACGTGAGTGTAAGATAAGACGAGTGTAACGTGGTGAGACACTGAGACATTACAAAACGTAATATTATATATTATACAGAGTGAATCACCAACCATTTATATATGAGTACACGACAGTACAAGAAAAGAACATTGTTTACCTTTAATTAGAAAATAATTATTATTTTGTTATATAAATAGTACATAATATATTTATACACATATATTATTATATTATAATATGTAATATGTATATTTCAGGCACAATGCAATATTACCATATTATTGTTCTATGATGTTATATGCCAGGAACATTATATCTGTTTTATAAAAGGTGGAATTTTAGTGCATTTTTGACGAGTACAAATGTCAATCTCGTGCTGATACCTACTCATTTAGTACATTTTTACTATCACATAATATATGACATAAAACAAAATAAGAATTGTAATAAAATGAAACGATAACTTCTTCAGTTAAATATTGACATAGGCGCTAATGCAGAGGGGGGCTTTAGGAGCTAAGCCCCCCAAATCTTAAAGGCTATGTGCGCCTATTATTATTGATATAATAGTGATTGGCATACCTATTTTAATGAAGCATAAAAAATAAAAATTAATATATTCATCCATAATTGCAGCGCTCAGAATCTTGTGAAAGAAAAATGTGTATTGTGTAGTTTTATAATGTTTATTAGATAGGAGTTTTGTATTTATTCTGAGTAAAATAAGGTTTGATGATGCTATAGGTGTATAACGCTAAAAAGACTGGAAATTGTAAATTATATGCAGGTGCGTATACATAATAGTTTACATACGTCGTATTAATGTATTATACTATTGTTGAAAATAAGACGTATAATATGAAAACAGACTACTGTATATACTGCACTTACTATTAACACTTAACCAGTGTTTCCGAATTCCGTGCGAGAAAAAATGGTAATGTTCAGTTTGCTTTCTGCGATGTGTTTGTCGTCTATTGCCGTATTTTCAACTAGAATTTCTTTCACAAAATAATAATAGTAATAATACATAATCTGATATAAAAAGCAATTATTAACTCTAAAGTCAGCTGTAATGGTACGCTGCAGAGTAACTGTATATAAGATTTAATATTATGCGCCGATTCGTGAATATTATTTTGGCCTTTATCGGTAAAATTCCCCGGCGGTATAGACAATTGGCATTTTTTGAACTACCGAAAATTAACAAACTTTCGCGAATAAACGGTTTTATACATAAACTTCGTTGATGTATAATACACAAATGTATACGTGGGTTCTTGGGAAAATATGTATTTGTGGTTGTTGGGGATAGGGATGGGGGTGGGCGAACGAATACACTTTTTCCGAAGAAATGTCAAGGCTCTTAGGGTCTACCAAACCGTAATTAATTTCTTTTTAGGTCAACCCACCGCTGCCGCCGGTCGTCTGTAAAAACAATATTTCGTATTTTCTTTTCGTATCGCTTTGGCATCGGCCGAATATCCCGGAACTACGGCCACAGCAATTGATCAAAACATCCGCGCACACTAACACACGCGTGAACAAGCGCGGTCGGTCCTTAATAAATCGTAATTTCAACTCCACACACAAAAAACGGCACTAGCAGACCGGAAGTAATTACAATGAAGATAATAACGTAATGCACGTGTGTGTGTGTGTGTGTGTGTGTGTGTGTGTGTGTGCGTTTGTGTATATTCATTATGTAAACGGTACAATATGTATATATAATAATAATAATAATAATAATGTAATATAATATAAAGAATACACGGGTCCCTAGCTGTGTCACCGCACCGAGTCGTCTTTGATGTCATCGCCAAGCACACTACTACAGTCGACATTAAAAGTTTTTATCGCCGAAACGTATACTGCAGCTGAGAGTACGTAAATTGCTCTGGATCATCACGATATCAGAATATTATTATAAATGGCATTGTACTTATTAATTTATTTATCAAAAATCGTTGGGCGCACGATGCGGGTCCCATTCCGTCCACAGTGATAATAATAATTGTCGTTATTATTAATTTCTCTCAAATGTCGGGTTATACATATGACTAGAAACGTTCGGAATAAGTTGGCATGATTTAGCCTATATATGCTAAATACAACATTATACGACATATGCCATAGTATTGTTGTAATAACCCTAGGAGTTTAGTTACGATTTCCCTTATACCTAAACATTTTGTTATAAATCTAGGGAGCAAAACTTGTTGTTTGTGAGAATTTTAATATTATTTTCTCGTACGGGTCCATAACAATTAACAATAATTGATAATTACACGTTTCAATCATATTATTACATTATCGATAATTGCCATTGTCGCCAAATAGATATGCACTTAAAAACTGGTAGTGATTAATATTATTATATTAACAATATTGGACAGAAATCACGGATAACATTTCTATAATAACGTATATTTTTAATAACATCAGTTGAATATGCGTAATATATCCAGGTACCTACTTATTACAAAGCATCACTATCCATAGACCAAATACGACGACTACGCGTAAATAAGCTGCAGCTGTATTTGTAAACTCACTCACTACCTATAAATATATATTATTTTGTGGTATATATATACACATAAAATATTGTCTACATGTAATATACATACATATTGCATACTTACTTTTCCCTTGTGATGTGTAAGATATTTTATTGTTTTTTTTCTTATAGTATTGGACAATATTAAACGCGGTATGTAGCTATACGGCATATGATATATACCGTATACATTTTAAAACGAAGTTTCGAGTCAATATATTTCGGTAGTTTGTATTGTCGTTATTCCCACCACAGTATAGTATATAGTAGGTATTATGAAATAACGAAAAAATCGACCAAGCGACCGGAAGACACAAAATCCTCAATTTTCAGTGTACCTACCTAACATCGTGCAGTTTCTGCATCCAGCGCTCGTCTTTATAATTTAGTGCGAATAAGGGGGTTAGTGAAGTGGCGTATAATAAAATGAATAATAATATTTCCAACCAAGTCGTTGCGATACTGTCATAATTAATAATAATATTATAATTATAATGAATATCTAGTGTTCGGGTACGACTATTTGTTTCAGTTTGTGCGAATGGTGTTGATATTTCATTACCACGCAGTGAAATTAACTGCTGCACCCAAATAATAAGAATAATATATATTAGAAAACATCGAATTAGAAAAGGTTTTTGTTCTTCAACTTTTCATTTTAAATTTTTTTCACCATTTTATCAAAATATTTTATAATATAACGTGTACAAATAAATATATAATATAAATGTATATTGTAACAAACAGAAGACCATCTAAAACATATTAATATCAATTTAACTTTTTCGCATATTTTGCATTAAGTATACTATTAATACCACCCTAATTTTGAGGGTAAAAAAAAAAAATAATATATTGTATTATATCTGAAATATACGCCGCCATTTTTGATATTATATCTCGTCTGTTTTTGAATAATCACCAAATACCAATTAAATAATATTATATACAAATTAATGTACAAACCTGCAAGATATTATCCTAAATACTCAAAATTAAAATTATATAATTCGTAACGAATTAATTTAATTGAAATAAAAACCAAACCAACTCAACTCGAAATGTAACCATAGTCACTAAATACTAATTAATAATTATCATTGATGTTCGCTGCTAAACGCAAAATGTAAAATAATATAATATTCAAATACACCCAATATAGAGGTATTCAAATTTAACTAATAACATATACCGTATTTAAATATACTATTTCAGAGTATTTTAATAATTAAAATAACGTAAAACGTATAATGCGTAGAATTATAAAAAAAACTTTTTATGCTTAAGAAGTATTTTAAAAATCGCGTTATTTAAAATATGCTGAATGCAACATATTTTTTTGTGTTTTGGTGCTTTTAATATAATGTTTATTCCTTTTCAATTTATTAATTAAGTTGGACTTCTCCGTATAAAAATATTTTTTTATACCCTTTATGAGCGCAATAATCATAATTAATGTCTCTTCACCGGCACACTCACCCCCTAACTCCATTTCTCTGCCACTAAAATACTATATCACTGTTGCCTCTATGTCTCTTATAATGTGTAATTTAAAAATTATTCTTATGATATATAATAATCAATATTGTTATGATTGTATTTTACACATTTCACGGTTATCAATTTTAAGTTTTTACGAATAAACATTTTAACATAAATACATTTATTTTAACTTTTTTTCGTATAACTTGAACACGGGCTCTCCTATAATAAATTCATATAGGACTACAATGAAATTCCCACGAAATTGAAATAAATTTCGTTCTATAAAATCATTGTATCTCTTTTGTAACACACTGGGAGATTTATTCCGTACATATAATAACAATAATGGAGTAGAACCGTCTTCCAAGAAATCGAATAGATGGTCGTATATTGGGGGGGGGGGGGAAGATTTTTGTTTGTAATCTGGATGAGCGGCGTGTTTATGATACGACACCCGATGCTGAGAAACGGTCAGAAAAATAAATAAAAAAATAACGTCACGGAAAATGGTTACAGCATGCGACACGATTAATATAATATCTTTTATCGTATTTTTATACGAAAAAAAAAATTCGGAAGAATATTTTTCGGTACCTAATCGTATTATAACACAATAATAACAACAATAAAAACGTATATAAAGAGTTTTTTTTAACTATAGATCCATTACACGCTGATCACCGCGCCGAGGGAGGTTTTCGTACGTTTTTTTTCATACCGTGAATCCCACCCCGAATCATTATTATTATTATTGTTTCTCTACACATGGGGAGCACATCGGGCTGGCTTCTGTAAACCGTCGCGCTTTAAGGGGGTGGAAGACTCGCACACGTATACGACGTATAAATATAGATGATACATAATAACAGAAGGTTCTCCTCGCACAATGCTATCGATTCTTTGGGAGTCGTGTGGTGGCCGTTATTGCGTATACGATTTTGAATAATAAAAAAAAGGCACCAACACGCGACTCGTCCAGTGTGTGTCCCCGCAGTCGAAACCGTGAAATCGATTAATTGCGCCGTCGCGTTGTGCTGGAATAGGACGCTGCTGTATAGGAAAAGGACCTCGGGGTAGAAGGAAAAAAATAAATAAAAAAAAAGACCCGAAACGAAAAGAACACCGCGACATACCATCCGTAAACCATTTATACAGTAGGTGCCATTGTACTGCTGCAGACCCTGCAATGGTCGAATGGAAAAAGTCACCGGGGTTCCCATTTTAGACGCTCTAACCCTTTTCGTATAGACGCACGCAGTGCACCGATATATTATAATACTATTATTGTTATCATAATATATACGCACTGTGAGTTGCACCGTCTGACCGACCGACCCACATTTTCTACGTCTGTCCGTTTTGACGACGACGACGTCCGTGTTATGTAACGGCACTTGTATTGTGCAAATGTCGTATTTATTGAGGTCCTATAAATTAAAAATAATATAATGACGTACATATTGTCGGAGGTTATAATATATTATTTGTGCGGCGATACAAAATACGACTGCTGCACTGACCGAAGGAGATTTATCCCGTGCCCAATGGCCGCCGCCGTAGCACGTCGTGCCCGGGAATTCGTTATTTTATAAAATTTATAAGCTATAACAACGCGGGGTGTCCTACGTGTACCCATTCCTTTTCCTCAAAAAAACGCGTTTAAGGCGTATATTTTTATTGTTATAAGTTTTGTGAAATTCGGAAAATACACCATCTAACCGGGACACGACATGCGTGCGTTAAGCCGATTACAATACGGTATTTTCTAATTTAATCACCGTGATCCTTGCATGTTTGTCTACAACAACGCTATAATAATACGACGTACTTCTCTATGTACAGTAATATATAATAAAGAATCGTTCACGAAATTTCTAGTCCACATATTTCATCTACAAATTATAACCACCGATCCTTGTATCGTCCGCGTGTTTGCTGTCACAATACTTATTATTAATAAAATTTATTTCCAAGTTACACTTGCTGGAGGGCTCATCTTGTACAGCTATAGTATACGTATTATAATATATTACACTATTACAGCATACAATATTGAAATCGACGACGACGATATTATTGTAAAATATGCGAACGTGTCGGTGGCATGGAACAGTCGGAACCAAATGGTTCAGATTTAAAGTTATTAGTTTTATATGAAATAGGATCCATCGCTTGTTTAAACTAATCCAATTTTCGTATATCACGTTAGGTTGTTATTATTATAATACGTTTTTAGGCAAGTAATTTAAAGTAAAGTAGTAAAGTGATTTGTATAATATTAATATGCATTACCTAATACAAGTTTCATTTATCTACAACTGAAGGCTTCTAAAATAATAATCTAAGTAAATTATGTACCGAACCAGAAGGTACGATACCGATGAGTTATTGATTTTTTTGTGATTGTATTTTCTTGTAGATGTTCCATACTTCAATAACATATTTAATATCATATTTAACATTGTACTTTATTTAAAAAGTTTCTATTTAGATAGCCATAAAATAACATATTTTTAATATTTAAGCAGGTATAATGGGAATTATTTCGATGGTCCTTAGAGTAATCTTTTAAATTATATTCGAAAATAGTGTCTATTAGTGTCAAATTTAATATTGTACTAAACACAAGTAGTTTAAAAACGGGTTAGACAAAAAGCAGTGAATAAACAGTGACGACAAAATGTATAACCACGCCAGTTTTTAACAAAATATTGACAATTTTAGGGTATAAGATATATATACTCAGCTGAGAATCGTTTTTCGAATACAATAATGTATCATATTTTAAAGACAATCCGGACCCAGCGGCACACCCAATTCCTGTATCTCGCCTGAAACTATTGATTTCGGTCTCTACTGCGACGCGATAGCTATATAATACGAATTATTATTATACACAAAGTTAAGATTTAGGGAAGGGCCCACGATGTTGTATATAGTGTAGGCTATTATACTAGCTGATTTTTGGTTAGTAAAATACGCTCTATTTATTTTTTAGTTTTCGGTGAACTCCGTAACGCTTTGTATATAGTTATATATATATATTTAGGGGTCCTGAACCGTCAACTGGGCTCGATTATCTGTCCCACTATCGTTAAACCGATTTTAAATATTAGCGCATCAAAGACCCTTTGCAACGATCCAATCAGGCATAAACAAAGTGAGACATTAACTTATTAGAGTGTAAAGTTTAAAAGTAAATTAGACCATTAGCTCTTAATGTAATCAGTTTCGAATTGAATGATGTATAATATATTGGTTAAGCGCGGGGATTACTTTAAATTATCTCGTATTAGAGCATATTGTGTCCATACATTGAGAACTTACTGTACATACCTATATGTTAACTATTTAACAGTTTTCACAAAAATATATTGTTTAATAAGTTTTTTTTTTAAATTATTGATCTTTTAATATTTTCGAATGATTTGAAACTCAAGTATCCAATTTATTAATCTAAATGGGTGACTGATGACTCTGTATAATTCATATAACATTAATGATTTTTCTAAAACGTGTATGTTCTTACTTTTAAAATTCTATCCATTTAAACAGAAAAAATTTGCAAGACTATATATTATATATATATATAGTTATAATAATATATTATTGTCAAACAAAATGCAATATACCTCCTTATACATTATTTTTGTGAAACTCTCAGTGATTATAACCCAAAAATATTATATGTAGTTTGTTACCTACCTACACCTACCTACGTAAAATGTTGTTCTAAGTCTCATCGCCAATTTAAATACACTATAGACTAAACCACGCCGTAATAATAATAATATTTGTTTAGCATCATGTTTATTATTTATTTATTTTACATCGTAGTTGAGTAGTACCACTCCGCGATCTGCACCCTTTACACGTGGCTATTCTTTCGCCCGTCCGATTGAGGCGCTATTTAATTTAATTTAATTTTTTCGTTCGACATCGACGATTTATAAATAGTGCTAGTGAGTAGTTGCTGCGGGTCGCGGTCGTTTGTCCCGCACGACGACGACATGTCATCGCAATGGTTTAGCTTCCATTCACATAATAATAATATGTATGTAGTTTGTAGTACATTAAGTATACATGTGTATATATAATAGGAATAGGTATATACATGGGTAGCTTCAGGGTGTATAGGCAGATAGGAATTATATATAAATATATGTATTATATATACACATTATACATAATATACTTCAGTGACAGCCGACAGGCTAAGACGTCAAACGCAGTCTGCGCCCGGTCTGAAGTCAGCTACCCGCAGCTTATATCGTATATTATACATTATACGTATTTAGGTTTTATATAGTTGTATAATGTGCAGCATTTCGAAGACGAGCTCGATTATAGTGTAATGCACTAGCCCCTAAAGTCGACACGGGAAAAACATTCGGTGACCGCTGCACCGTCATAATATTACAGTGTTACGATGGAAACTGCGACGACTACTTGATGCGCGGGGGTCGCCAATCTTGATCGTGAGTGGATGATAAAAGTGTGAATTAAGGGTCTGAGCTTCGCCACCCGCACTGCTACTTTATCAAAGATACACATTTTCTCGTTTATTAATTTATTTGTAAAAAGGTGTAATGAAACTGCGAGTGTTTAATTTATATTAATTATACGACTCTTGTTTTGCGTCCATAGACCCATCGCTTTTCTAAATCCTGTTCCAGATTCGAAATGTACCCAGGTACCGTAAATAGCAAAACAAACTCATCAAAGACTTTCAAATTGGACAGCGTGGGCGCTTCGCACGACGAAATTATAATATTATGCTGCGGATAAATGTTATCGTCAGTCTCACAAGCAGCGAGCGTGATTTATTCCTTATAGGTAGGTACCTATATACATATACAGTGCCGCGTGATAGCTATACGTACCGTGGTTGCAACATGCAGGTATACCAATTATTATTATCACTATCGTCGTTATACGTGATATACACGTACCGTCGGATCTTATAATAATATGTAAATTTTTATTTTCTACGTCACTCCAATTAGCCGGATTATTCTTAATAACAATATAAATAATATAATATATGCGTAGAACGCGCGTGGACACGGCCCGCGCACTGTCACGGGAATCCGCTCCGCCGTCTTATTTGTCTCTTATTAATATTATTATTCATCGGGACGGAGATGATAATCTGTTTGGATCATTAGCGCGCGTGGTGCTTACGAATATGCAATATCGTTCTATTTATGGGCAGGCACTGTAAAATTATATAGGCAGGTACCGCACCGGTTTATTTGGTCCAAAACGACTAAAAAATAATAATAATAAATAAAAAACCGAGTGTTCGAATGCCAACGACAGGATTAATAATTATATTGTGACCCGACGATTAATTTTAATTGATGTATATTATATTTTTACGAACAAAACTTTTTTTTATTGCTACGATTTCTCATTCGTATTAAATGTGTATGGTATAGGTAGGCGCACACATAATTATTTCACTCTATATAATAATATTATAAACGTTTAGAAAACGATTTTTCTTCTCTGAAAAACACATTCGGAACAGCTATTCAATTTTTAACTATGCCATATTTCAATTCATATTCCATATCAACGATATATTATAATGATACATTGCAGATATATAGGTAGATGAAAAATTCAAATCCACGAAGTCATACATAAAATCAGTAAAATTATTATACATTACAATATTATTATTATTCAGTCGTAAAATATTTTAATCACTTTTAGAAACAACTGCAAAGGAATATATTATACTTTATATTTAAAAATGACAGGAATTCATCATTTGTAAAATATTTCAAATTTAGTAATGTTGGTTCGAAGTATTCTTAAAATGATAGTTCCAATAGTGGCAACAGTTATAGATATAATGTGAATGCACCGTGGACTGAATATCCAATTAATATTAATAATACACATGAAAAACTTTTTGACGTTGTGACTTGTGGTTCTGTGAGCATGAAAATCAATATAAACATTGCCGTTTGACTCACAGCTTAAAAAACATTACATTAGCATGGATACCTTATACGTATTATACTGCAGTTTATACCTACCTACGCCGCATCGCGTGGGTCATATAAATATTTCCAAATAACTTTTTGGTTTTTTCGAACTATTTTACTACTAACACAATCGTGCACATTATATTATTATAATATTATATCGTCGTATATAGTATAGTTTTATATAGTTTGGTTGTTGAATTATTAAAATAAAAATAAAAAATATACATATAATAAAATTACATCTTAATAAAATTTAAATTTAGGTTGCATGTATATAATTAAATTATAAACATTATTTCTTTGATTACGCCGACGGGCGCTAATGTATCTCAAAACCCCACAACATCATTACCATTAGGTTCGCTAAAAATATACAAAATTGAATAATAGATAAAATCTTTGGATACAACCAAACGCTGTATTCGTGTGTTTTATACACTTTTTGTTTATTTTACGGGCGACATTAAACGTAACTAACCAAATTACTGAAGGTTTTCTTTTTATACGAGATAATGGTGCAGTTATATTTTATTTCGTTGAATCAGCGCAATCGTTCCGAAATCCTTTTTACTACCTGTGTTCCGGCATACGTATTTTATAATTCTGTGGGATTATTATTAAAAAGGTTAGCCCCGTTAGGCATTCAAATATTGATATTTGAATATTCGCTATTCTAGCGGCGTTGGTGGGTATACTTAGTACTTACCCACCCGTGTTTCGGACGAAGTTATAAAAACCGCACATGCTGCAAATACAATTTATAATAATACATATTCAAAATCTCATTGACTTTGCCCGTTCCATTTATAGTACCTATGCAGCTCTACAGGTATACTTTCCTATAATCCTATATGTTAATAAATTATCATAACGAATAATATAAATGTTAATAATTATTTATTTTATAGTGTATTGTTATAGTGTGTCAATCATCATTGTATGTACCAACATTTTTCGATTTTATCATCAAAAATTCCAAATATTTTGAAAATTAAATATTTTTTTAATGTCGATTAGTATATCAATATTTTAGTGTGTTCTATATAATATCAAATTAATATGGACAATTTGAAATAATTGAATAAGTTTAATCTAAAATATAAGCTTTTGTGAAATATACAATGCAGTTACAAATTACAATGGCTTACAATTTTTGTTGGTTGTACTCGCATAGCACTTATTAATACGGTCCTTTTTGTTAGCCACCCCCGCAGGTATAATAATATTGTACAATATTATAATATTATGATTTATACATGCCGTTTGCACGGCGTAAGTATTATGGAATAATGCTCATACAGGTATACCTAAAGCTACCATGGATAATTAAATTAATACGACGAATGGGTACCACCGCAACAGGATTTCCACAGATAATATTATTATTATTATTGTGCTGCGCATAAACGGGAATCGGTATTTTGTGCACATCTAAGCTATAATTTCAATTAAACATCACACACACGCATGCATGTTTACACAATTGTTGTGTGTAATAATATAATATATTGATCGTAATATACCTTTTAACACGACCGCGTGTTTGTAGGTACTATATATATAATTTACGGTAGTGTATTTACACGTATGGCGTGGGTGTTGAAGGGACTTACCACTTACGCTGCAGAAAGTAAATTAAAAACCTAATTTACATGCGTTTTAATTTTCCAACCCTATTACTTTATAATACTATTTTATTTTATGCAAACTTATACTTACCTACTATTTCTAATTAACGAAAAAACAAACATTTAACAGTTTGCAAAAATATGTAAGCCACCGTTTACCCGACTGTCCGACTAAAATCTTTTAATATTAGATAACATAATATTCATGATTCATATAATTATACAAATACAATTTATTACATTAATACGAAAGTATATTATATCATTTAAAGTGTGGATTTCGGTGCAAAATACATTTAGCTCTGATAGTAGTGAGTATACAATATAACGCATGCAAAGATTCAAACAATGCATTATTTTTTTTATAATTTAAAGTTTTAATTAGTTTGAGACTAATTTTTAAAATTAATTTAATTCAATTTAAACATCAAAAATATTCTCTGAGACTGGCTAAGACTTTAAGCTGACATAGAAGTTATTACAATAGTAATATACATGCTCTTTAGTTTTGCCACGCTGTTGAAATAATTTGTTTATAGAGTAATACACCCATTTCTTGAATAAAAAAATTGTACTTTAATGCAATCCGTCTTTATAAAATCTTTAATAGCCATTCACAAGCATCAATGAATTGCGTTATACCTTATAAGTTATAACGTACTCTAATTCCCTAACTCTTTTTTCTCAATTTTCCAATATTTTGAAGTTCGTTAATTATTAAAACACGGCCCACATGATAAAATATGTTTTATAATCCACATCTCATCAAATATAGCTCCACCCCTACAGTAAAATAACAATTTATTTTAGAGCCTGATACGTTGATAAATTTCCTTTCGTGTTATCGAATCTTCAGTCAGAAAATATATTATATATTATTATTATCTGATTATCTCCATCGCCTCGCAGTCGATTAGCAGTCACTTGCACACATAGTCTGAAATAGCGGAAACGACTATAGCTGCCCCGGGAGTTTGGAACGATGGTTTTTGTTTTGTTTTTTTTTTTTTTTATCTCTGAACCGGATCGAAAATTACGATATTTGCGTACAGCATGCGCGCACCGATGCAGCAACGAGACACGCGCACGTGCTCTCTTCGAGCGCCCAAAACAAATTTCCACAGTGACAATAATAATAATTCAGCGGCGCGGCGTGTGCGTGCTTACGAAAACAAAATAAATGAAAACAAAAAAATACCCTAAATTTAAATCGCCGCCGAACCGTCCGTGTCGTAGAGTAATAACTCGTCACGATGGGACGCGCGGGAGGGTATTGCTATGCGGCGGATAGGGAGGGAAAAGGGACCGCCGCTTTTCGTCGTGGGGAAGGGATTGCGGGGGGCCATCATGGGATGGAAGATGGGCGCGCGCGACAAACGCCCGGCCGGAAATTGGCAAAACCCGCTTGCGTCCAAAGTGGTTGCATCGAAAAACATATTACGATATAATATATTATTATATAATAATATTTATGGCATAACGCGGCGTACTATACATACATCGCCATCGGTCATGCACACGCCGCCACCGGATACGCCACCGAAACGAGTATAATATAATATCATATATATTATGCGTGTGTGTGTGTGTGTGTGGGCACGAGTAAATCGAATACATTATTATAATGTATACGCGATATACCGTATGTGAAATAATACTGCAAGATGTGTGTGTGTGTATATAATATATTAGTATGTATATGAGTATATTATGACCATTGAATCGTATCTAATGATATGGCGTTTAGGGATGAGGTGGTGGTAAGCGATCGAGTTAAAATGCATAACTAAATCGATGTACCAGTATTATAATAATATCGGATAACAAGCTGCAGCGGCTCTTATGCTATATTAGTATATTCTATTATGTTGATATGTTATATTGTTATGTATTGGTATGTACCTACATATAATACCTTACATTTAGGTATACGAGCGTTTCGCAACAACGCGCGATGTTTGAGATGACGTTACACGGATATTTGTTGTCTCCGTCTTACAAGTGCATAATACATAACAAATTTACGCTAAGAAGAACTCGTTTAACTCTGTTAGTTTAAAAATTAGAGTGAATCGACCTATTATGAAACTTGATGGTAAGTACATTATCTGTATTTGTTTGGGGTTTTTTTTACGAAGTTCAATTTTTAGTAAGTTAAAAATGTTAAATTAAAAATGTTCATCAATTACTAAAAATTGAACTATCGTAAAAATCCAACATACAAACACAGATAATGATATTTGATAATATTATATAAAATTATTATCCATACATTATTGTTCACAAATAGTGCACGCGTGTAAATGTACTATGTACAGAACACGGGTGTTTATAGGCGCTTTTTTTATGATTGTTTTAAAATGGTAGATATTATACTATTATGTATGCATTGGGCAACAAATTTAAAATTAAAAACACTGTGGTAGATAACCGGTGAATAATAATAAATATTTTAAAATGGAAACTTTATGCCACGGGGAAACAATCGCTCACATCAAAGAATATTTTAATTTAATTTGTTTGAATTGGCATGCGTTACGTTTATGTTAACTCCTCCCTGGTGAAGGGAGTTCAGTAAAATAAATAATTAACGCATTAATTTAAACATTTTTAATAAATGAAAAATTGATGTTTTTAATGGAACCATCCCGCAGGAGGCTCTGAAAAAGTATATCATAATTACAGATTCAGAACTGTATGTCATAATTATTGATTCAGCACTGTATATACTATTAGGTATAGCGAATGAGCGAAATCTCTGTTTACGCACATATAGCCATGTCGCGTATTATAATAAGTACTTACTTATACACTAACCTTTAAAAACATTTCAATGTCAAACATTTTTTAAATATCAGTACGGTAGAACCTTTTGTGGACTCACTTAACACCTTTTATAGTTTTATATGACTCGGTCGACCTTCTAAAATTTCTCACAGATACATTCTGTATTGGGGGAGATATTTTTACCGTAATACCGAGTAAAGAATTCGTACCCGGTGCGTGTATATAGACGTGTCACATGAATAGGTGTTACAGTTTATATTCATAGGTAGGTACATGAAGAAACATATTATATTATATACATAATATAATATTATTATATTATAATATAATACATTTTTTTATATTGTTATAATATAGGTAATAATGTAATATAATCGAATCGTATGTATGTAATGATGCCGTTTAGGGGAGAGCGATCGAGTCATAACCATACGTTGCCCTGGTATATATTCGATATATTATATTATAAACATGTTAAAGCTTAAAGTACCTACATAGAAATATTATATATGAGTACCTTGTGGGATATTATAATATTATGTATCATGATATTACGCTGCAGCAATGACTTTGATGTACCTCCGTGCTTTTTACTACACGTTTTCGGTATACATACCCCGGACGAAAAGTCTGTTCTTATCGTATAAAGTTAGTTCCGGTTGGCAATGATGAGAATTTGCTTACAACATTTTATCTCGGTTGTCTGGAACTCTGGAAGTTGAGGGAAGTTATCATTCATTTTTTTTCTAAGACCCTGCTATCGTAGAATAATATTCCTACATATTGCTCTCTCTCTCACACAGTTACACCCTATGTCGATTTATTTTTTTATAATACTAGACTAGATTTTTATATCGTTTACAGTATTATATGACTCGATGTCTAGCAGAAAACATTATATATATAACACGTATAACAGATAGCACCAGTAAATATTTTAGAAAACATGATGTTCAAAAATAAGTATACTTATTTTTTATACCTAACGAAAATTATCGTTTACATGTAGGTATTTCATTATTAAATACATTAATTACATTTTACAGTTAAATTATATAATTAATTTTACCTAGTTTATACAACTAATACTTGATTCCAAAACACTAAAACATCATCAAATTTACTGGATCAATATCCATCGATTATTTTAATAACTGATATTTTACAAGATTTTATTTTTATAAACCTTACGCATTTTATACTCCGAGAAAAGTCTCATACAATTTAGATGGATTGTAAGGGGAGCGATAAATAGAGCGAAACTGAGAGTATGACTAATGATTTTACAATGATATGTGATTTTTATATTATCCGTTATCACCTTTTGGAGCAATGAAAATGCTTAGATTTTCAACTGAAATATCTTTTTTGGTATGGGTGAATATACTTTCGGGGAACAAAAGTAAGAATCTATCTTGAAGTTAAAAAACTATTATATAACCATCAACCGTAGTTACCTATACTTACTTTAAATGTTCACCAAATATTTATATTATCATTTTATATACATGGTACTTTTCAAAATATGTTGGCTCTGTATGAGCTATTTATGCAAATCTAATTCTTAAGTTTTATTTTAGTTTTATATACAATAATTTTTGAAAAAAATGTTTTTAATAAGTCATGCATATTTATGCCATGATAATCATATAATTGAAGTACCCCAATCAGTATATAAAAATATATTAGTATCTAGATTTCTCAAGTGCAATTAAATTTCAAGGCGTGTTTATATTTAAACAAAACGTGGAATCTTTTTTTCAGTCCACTATCACGGAACCCCTACTTTTTTTAAAGTTTTTTTAGAATTTTTTATTTAGCTTTCAACAATAAGTTTTTACAGCTCGACAATTAGAATAGGGACTTTGTTTCAATAGTCATTTTTAGTGTCATTTTATGTAAGGATTATGGCAATATAAACTATAATAAATTCATATAATAATAAAGTGTATACTGTATTTAATTCAAAAAATATTTTAAATAACAGACAAACAGGTCTTCTAAATTATAATTTTAATGAGAGTTTCGCGGAACCCTGAAGTGATCTCACAGTTTAAGAAACGCTGGTATAGTTTATAGTAGGTACCTATTGTAAAATAGGTATTGTATACCATTCTAATACACGCCGTCGGTTCGATGATATAATTATGGATTCATATATAATATAATATGTATATGTAATATTATATCATTGCAGAAGTGCACTTTTATTGATAAATATGAATCTATAATATTTATATATTGGGCGTTTTGCAGGTTTATAAAAGTCGTGGAAATCGTTTACCAAAGTTCACCAAATATTTGTGCGTCTTTCAGTCTTTGAATTTGCTTATGTATCGTCTATATACGGCTTATTCCGATAATTGGTCAACAAAAAAACGGCCGAAACAAAGGATTTCCTGACAAAGATCAGTGTCGCTGTGTTGCGACAATAATAATATAATGCACGCTAGCCGTGTTGTGGTGGTGGTCGCCATTAAAGACAATATTTTTCTTTCGCTGTACTTGCCACGGGACGAGCTTTGTAATCCACTGTGGCGTCGGTGGCGGTCGGAGAGCACGTCAAACTCGCGTTAAAGAACTCAGTAGCGCGTAAACGGGTAACGTGGTCTCGGGGTTTCGGATTCCAACACTGCACCACACGCCAAAGGGTTCGCAATTACTCCGATTAACGACTACGTACCTACACACTCATGCTTTTCGTGTCTGTGTATAATACAGGCGTTGCAGTAATGGCGGGGAACGCGTGCTTTTAGTCGGACTTAGTTGGTCCATCGTTGTGGTGGCGTGTGCTAAGTATAGGTATATAACGAAATTATTTTGCTCGACGCGGCCCACGGAATACCAATTGGATTGATTACGACGGAGTAGCGGAACCGTATTACTGCAAGCGAAATATTAATGGTGGGGAGAAGGGGGAGAGATGAAGTAGGGAGATAGTGAGTGAGAGAGGGACAGACAAAGACAGAGAGAAAGAGACATATACAGAGAGATGGTTATTAGTTATATAATTTGATTTCAAAAATGTCTGAAGATAACCGCTGCCAAAACTATACGACCGACCGACGACCCAGTGATAGAACGGACACAGTGGGCGAAAGAATAAAGAATAGCTGGAAATAACTACCAACTCGTAATAGGAATTAGATGATACGTTTCAATGGCCTTTATTATTTGTTTCGAGGACAATGAATTGCGTAGGTTTTATGTCATAATATGTATTAGGTAGGTTTTTTGGTAAAAATTAAAATTATTAAAAAACATAAGGTCATAAGGCACATGGCGAGAAGCGTAGACATTTGTCTACATAGCGTGTGACGCGATTTCTTTCTCGTGCCACTTGTTATAGATACGCAATGGCATGATTACATATTATATAATATTTAGTATTCACTAATAGTGACGAATGTGACTCGAATGAGAATCGCTTAGTGGAACTCAAGATGCTCAGATCACACGAATCTTACACCAATAGCGTTGTATGATATTTACTGCTTTAAAAATTAACCTTACCTCTTCTCTAGGATATTTATATTATGTTTAATTTAACATCGGTAACATAAATAATTTTAAATGACTTTAGTCCTTAAAGTTAACATCCGATAATGGAAAAATAGCAATCGGGCACCAGCGAGAAAATGGTATCAAACGATGGCCATTTAATACCCATTTCCTTCCAAAAAATAAGATACTATCTTCTTACAAAAATAATATTCCTTAAAAAAAAAAACCACCAAACCAAAACCGAACAAATCTAGACTATTGTCCTCCTGCATATTATCTAAATAAGAAATTATTACATTCTTGTTATTTTGAAAAGGTACCAATCATTCTTTGACAAGAACATTGTTCTATATATCTTAAAAGGGTAAACATCAAATATGAAATAAATTAAAAATCATTGTGATAAAATATCGTAAAAAGTTCATTTTTATAATAATTTAGAACTATAATAACTTCAAATTAAAATACAATATACAAATTATCGTCAATTTTAAAATTACTTTCATGCTATTAATATTAATAGTGTAGAGTGTTATATAAGTACTTCTATCATATAATTTGTTTCATATAATTTCATATTAAAAATGTCTAAGACAAGTAAAATTTTATTTATTTTTTTATTAGAAGTAAACAATCTATACAAGTAATGTACAATAAGCGTATGTGTTAAGAAAATACAGGACGTGAGAGATTGAATAAGAAGCCGCCCACTGACCACACTTAGCATGAATTATTTATATATATATATATATATATTTTTTTTTTAAGTAAAATATAAAACTTTAATAATCAAATAATTATTATTAATGTATTATTTTAATTATTGAAGGAAAATATAAATACTATTTATAACCGATGAGCAAAACCTTATATACATATATATATATATATATATATATAGGTATCTTATAAATACATATATTAATGGATATTGACCACAATTGTAGAAATCATATTGATAAGTGAGAACGATTGTACAATTAATTTATCACAGAACGTAGTCAAATTTCTAGTGTAGTAGTTTTGAACCTATACGATCGAAAGTATCCGTGTAAAAATAAAACGAGAAAAAATAAACGATTTAGAGTTTTCGAGCTCTGCAGCTTCTAGTCGCATAATAATAACAGCCTCCAGCGACGAATGCGTATATTAAATTGTATTATTTGGAACGTAAACATTTGGACGCGGCCACTAGGAACCATGGCGTATAGTAGTAAAAATATAATATTCTCGAAACTGTAATAACCCAAAAAGGTAAACATTTTTATTTAAACTTTTTTACGTTTTTGGAATTTTTTTATCGGAGTAATTCGTATTATTTATACTCGGATGTTTTACGACTGTATATACATTACTATATACACAATACAGCGCGTAATGATAATATATTATATATAAATATATAATATGTATATATGAATACACGAGTATAATATATAAAGATATATTTTTTTTATACTACAGGTAAAACAACAAACATTTGTTTATCTGATTTTAATTAAAATATCGAACTTTTTTAATGGATCTATGCAAACACGGGCAAGCGTGTGTGGCAGCTCATTCAAACACGAATATCTGAATTTTAAAATTCCGAGAACTATTTTTAATACAAAATATGAACGAAAATAATCATCGCAGGTACACCGGAGATTAGGTATTTAGTTTATTTAATACTTTCAACCATGTTACACATCTGCACTCACGTAGTTTTATACCAAAATCATTACGTAGGTGGTAAGTATAGTTCAGTTTGGGATTGACAATCGAGGAATACATATTAGACTTACAGTTGGATAATATATATAATATTGTACACTGGTTTTCAATTTCATTTCTCCAGACTTCGCAACTAAATACACACTTATTACATCCAACTCGTTCCGTGATGATATTTCCGTTGTATATATATAATTTCTTGTAATAGATCCGCGTTTTCATTTTCATAATGCTCTATTCGTTGGTGTGGCATAACGTAAATTAATGAGACAAACGTTTTATTTGTGTGATACCATAATATTTTATTTTGCCTTTACTGTTACAGTGTTACTGAATAAAATGATTTTTCCATTTTTATATTTTTAAACAAATTTCTATGCAATTTAGTTCGTTCCATATGCGCCTTTCGCCAAAATTAGAGACAATATTATTTCTGTACCCGCCATAATGTTCAACGTTCTTTTTAAAATTATATTTATAACAAGCTATATATTGTTTAATTTATTATATTATATTGTTATATTAATTATTAAGTCTAGAAACTTTAATATTAACTTAACTCAAACTTGATTCGTCTAGTAATTAATTTATGTCAAAACACATTCAGTGTTTTTTTTTTTTAATTTCACAAATAATCGTCCTACGTTGTAACTTGATCTCTTGGTAGCATAATAATTATTCACGTCACTAAATAATATACGGGAATTACGATACTTTTGTTTTGTGTGGAAAAATGAACAAGATATTATTATTACTACCGTAATACACTAATACATTTAAATTTAAATAATATTACGTAGCTCATTGGACCGAATGACGAGAAATTATAAATAACCGAAGGTAAGTACATAGGTCTTATAGGATATTCATTCAAAATGAAACGTTTTATAATGACAAAGTATAATATTGTAAATTTATAAAATAATGTATTATTTATAATCAATGGTATATTTTCCACGTTGTATGGTATTATTTTTTATTATTTTCTTAAATTGTGCATTTTATTTTTCATTTGACCTACATTCACCAAGTGACCTTTTAAACGATTAGTAAGTACCTACTTATACCGAGTAGGTATTGACATATTATTTTGAAATAATTTATTTTGTAATGTTATGAAGCGTATAACGAGTTAAAGCTGTATATTATATTTTAGAAATGTTGAGCCAAATTATTTTTAGTTATCATAATCAAAATAGAATATAATATTAATAATTATACAAGAAATTCACGGTTCTAAGTTTTTTTTAACTTCTAAATAATTACCATTTCAAATAAATAAATAATACTAACTATATCACGGTTCTGTTTAACTTGAATTTATAACGTTATCTCCGGTTGACAAGCTCCGTCGATTAGACAAATAAATTATAAAATTAATACTTAATTAGCATTTCAAACAGAAACGGACGTATAGTATTATAAATCTTACACCACGAAACATTATCAAGAGGAAATAAATAATGGTGCACAAAAAATCAACAATTTTATTTATAATTTATATACGATATACATAATAACATAAATACATTATGTAGGCAGCACATCTAAAAATCTTAAAATAATATTTTATAGTTTGTAATCGAATATTTTACATTTAAATCTCGAAGAGACAGAAAAATGCTTTTTTTAAATTAATTAATTTTTCTTTCTTTACCCTGAAATGTATTCATTTATTACATCTTCTAATTCGTACTATTGCTCAAACAATTTCTGGAAAAGTTGAGCAATTACATATTTTTTTTCTGATAAATACAATTCATCATAATTTTTAGTTTCAATGTTTATATACAATAGTATCATTGCTTAAATTTAATTTTGCGAAACAGTTATTCAAAATGTAAGTAATTAAAAGAAAATATTAAATCTACAGATATAGGTATTGACTGGGCTTTTTTGTGGTAACAAAAATAATTACATGACCAACCAGACTGACATAGGTGCCATGCCCGTTACACAAATTCTTATATTATGGTTGTTGTTTAATTATTATAATAATTTAAACAATACAATATAATGTAAATTATTAAAAAAAAAAGTATTTTAGTTGACTGTCAAAGTTAAAGCGCAGAATTGATAAATTAAACGTTTCGCTAAATAAATAATATCGACATATTATGTATAAATGTTTGTTGATTATAATAAACTTTACCTGAGATCGACGGTGTCGAGGTACATTTGCAGAGAAACTGAACCAATAGAAAAATATTAATAAATACAACACATTATCGAGTAATACTTTCCTAAAAATAAATTCTGTTGTTTGGTGATTTAAAATTATGTTTTGTTATTATATATTATGTACACGCAGCGAAGTTTCTATAGTGAACATTAATACTGGATTTTATGTCATTTCTTAACGGAACAAATGAGTCTGAAAACTTCCATTGAGCACGTACGCATATATTGTATATATTATAATATTATGACTGTGGTTATAAATGTCTAGACTTACACACATTTTTATCAATACGAGAACTCGTCCGTCAAATATAATATTGCAAAACCAGTTTTTTTTAAAAATTTATCTGCGAGAAAATAATAGTCATTAATAGTTTAAAAGGTAAAATTATATTGTTTGAACAGAACTTCATGCTATTTTAACTAAACTAAATTTATACTTGGTAAAAAAATATGTAACCTACTAAATAAAACACTTGATGGTTATGAAAAAGTCTAGAAAATTTATCAAATGCAAACGACGAAAGTGTATTTATTTTTAAATTAAATCTGACTTATATATTCGGGTATATAGATTATAGACTGAGGGAGTATCTACACCAAAATGTATATATATTCAATAACTTTTTGGTTAGATCATCTTATCATGATGCCTGCGATGGTCATGATGGCATATAATAAATGAAGAAAAAAACAGAAAAGTAAAAAAGAAAAAATAACTGCCTAAAATACCTAACTGATTAAAATTTGTAGTTTTTTATTTATACTTTATATTCACATTTCAGCTAATAGGTATTACTTTTTATTTTTGAAAAAGGTCATATCCATTTGTTATTTTCAATTATCTACAAACTATCATTTAACGAAAGTGATTCATTTTCTAATTTTAAAATACATTGTGTTAAAAATCTAAGGTTATACTTAATGTACCTAAGCTAAATTAGTTTTGATATTCCTATTGTAAAATAAATCTATTACATTTTTTTAGATCAATTTCTTATTATCGTTTGATACAAATACAAAAGTCCTGAATTTATGGATATACAATTATTAGCGTGATAAGATTAAGCTTCTAGCTAATTACCCCATCGCGTTCATATAGGTTGCGGAGGTAAGATACCTAGGTACGGAGGTTAATCTAGTAATAATAGTTCTC
>NC_042496.1:12613372-12613594 GCF_005508785.2 Acyrthosiphon pisum | reverse complement strand
ATTTTCTCAAACCTTTTACGGAACTTTAAGCTTTTTGGTAACCGAGCATTATAGATTTACTTATTACACAAGCCATACAAAAATCAAATGCATCACATTTGGAAACAACATGATACTAAAACAATTGTTTTAAGTTTTAACCATGTTCTGGGAGCGTTCGTTAAAAATTAAAAATGCTTGGTTAGGTTACAGTGGGATATTTTTCATAAAGACGAAATGTTT
>NC_042496.1:12610236-12613322 GCF_005508785.2 Acyrthosiphon pisum | reverse complement strand
GAGGGGGGGGGGGGGGTGGGTAGATTCCAAAAAAATGTTTATATCGATTTTTTTTTTAATTAGATTATTATTTTTTATTGGTTTCTATTGATGTTTACAACTGACTTGAATGATTATTCGTTTATATTAAACATTATATTTTTTATATTGTAGTCAAAAATAAAGTTAATACTAATTTATAAATATTTATCATTTATTTACTAGTATATAAACACATACATTTATCCAAAAATTCTGGGGGGTTGCAGCCCACCCCTAGTTACGCCTACAATGAATGGTAGTTCAATACAAATACACTAAAATGTACATGATTTTTATTTTAAAAACAGGCTATCAAAGGAAACATTTGGTTTTTTATGTAATTTGATTGGCGAAGAATTACGTAATTCTCGTAGAAGTTTCGCGATTTCTCCAGAAATTCAAATTTTAGTAACATTACGTTATTACGCAACAGGAGCATTTCAAGTATAATATAGACAATATACTAGTATAATATTATATTCTAATATATTCTAAGTTATCAAGTAGATCTAAGAACCCTTTTCCATTAATAATAAAGTTCTCAGAATGAAAACCTGCCTATCACTTGTATAAAATATAAATTAAAATGTATTTATACAATTATAAATTACCTACTTACTATTAAAGGTAGGTAGGTACTTACGGTAATCGGAAAAAAAATCCCCAGACTACAATATTACTCACGACCACATGCAAATGGTTGAATAAATATTTTTTAAACGTATATTATATTATATTTTTAATTTAAGCTAACAATATAAAATTAAATATTTTTTGCACACGATCGTGGTGTACTACTTGATAGTTGATATTATATTAGGTAGGAACTTGTTTATAAATATTTTGGAATAATTCTTTAGGCTGTCATTGGAGACCATGTGCACGTACATAAATCGACCATTTGTAGAACAATAAAACGTGTATCACAAGCGATTTGTCGTCTTCGATCTCAGTTCATTGATTTTCCGAGAAATGCCGAACAGAAGAACATGATTCAAACAGGATTCTTCCAATTACGTGGCTTTCCTAGGGTTATTGGTGCCGTGGATTGTACACACGTTAAAATCCAGTCACCAAACGCCAACATAGGAGAACGATTTAGAAATCGAAAAGGGTATTTTTCGTTTAATGTTCAGGCCATATGTGACAGCAATTTGAAAATTATGAATATTGTCGCTAGGTAAAAAAAAAATCAGTACCTACTTAACTTGTAACTTATAAGAAGGGGGTACTTTAATATTTATATTATACAGATGGCCTGGTTCAGTCCACGATAGCACAATATTTGATAATAGCATGATAAGGGCTCAATTTGAAAATAATGAATTTGGAAATTGCTTTTTATTGGGAGATGGTGGATATCCTTGTCGTGACTATCTAATGACTCCTCTCCTTAATCCTTATACCGAGCCAGAGAAACGATATCAGGTAGGTATAATTTAAATACGAGTCTTTAAATCCATGTACATTATTTTACCTTACATAATAGCGAGCCCATATTGGCACAAGAAACGTTGTGGAAAGGATGTTCGGTGTATGGAAACGAAGATTTCCTGTGTTGGCATTAGGTATACGTATACAGCTGAACACAGCCATGATGACAATCGTTGCTACTGCTGTTTTGTATAATTTTTAAAACAGCAAAACGATGAACTGCCAGAAGATGATCGTGAAAATATAATAAATAATGAAATATTAAATCCAGTTTATGTAAACCCTGCTAGACAGACGGGTAACTTAGTTAGAACACAATTAATAAATTCTGTTTTTGCATAATAATAATTTATTTTTGATCAAAATTAAATATTAATTATTATTAATAATAAAAATAATATAAATGTAAACTCTATTTTATAACAAACTAGCCGACCCGTCACAGCTTCGCCCGTGATTGGTTTTTTATTTTGCCTCCGAACGTTGATATGTATAATTTTTTATTCAAATTTTATCGTTTAATGTGATCATAAGTAAATATAAAAAATGGTTAATGAAAACGTATTGGAATGTTTCTAGCGGTAATAATGATAAATATATTTTTATCAAAAATAGCTGATCCCGTGCACTTCGTTGCTCGTTAAATGTAGGCACCAGGACTCTTATGACTCAAACTTTGTTCAATTCGTTATTTAATAATCGGTGTATGGTGTTCAAAACTTATTTTAACTTTTCCGTGGCCCAGAATAAAAATTCTGGTTCGCGGCAGTATATTATCAGGTAGGGAATCTACCTACGGTAGATCGCGGACCCCGTGCTGTTTGTACGTAAGTGTATGATTTAACTCTAAAGTATCAAAGTTATACAAAGTTTGTCGTTTTTACTTAATTCCACCTACGGTGGATTAATATAATCAATTAATAAAAAATCCTAACCTAACCTAACCGTACTAAAATTCAATGAATAAAAAAACCAAATTTAGTCCTTATTAAATTAATCTATCTTCTTTCCAGAGGACTAATCTACACACAAACATTTATACCAAGCTGAACCTGTGCACTCGGTTATCAGTAAAAAATTGCAACTTAAAAAAATTTTGATTGTTCAACTGTTTTTGGATGTAACTTGCTGCAATGTTCAATAATTTGATTTGGTGCTAGCTTGTACCTGATCTGCCCAAATAACCAATGGAAACCAATAATAAATAAATACTAATTTCTACTGTAGACTGTAACCAATGGCAACTATTTAAAAAGTAAATAAAAATAAAATTTCCAATTTCCATCGTGAATCTCGAGATCTTTGTTTGAGCACCTCTTTAAAATGCGAATTTCGAAAAATCCTTTCTTAGTGCGCCTATACATAGTAATAAGTACATTTACTGAAAATTTCATATCCATAGCTTCAGCAGTTACGGCTAGGCGATGATGAATCACCCAGGACAAGTCTTTTTATATATATAGATATAACATGTGAATGTAATAACTAATAAATGCTAATTTCTCACGAATATTAATAGGTAATAATAAAAATAAATTCTATCAAATTTAACTTGTTAATATCCTATAATACTACACTCTGTCTAGCGAAAACACGCCAATTCTGCATAGCCCAACGTGACACCCGGCAGG
>NC_042496.1:12607460-12609718 GCF_005508785.2 Acyrthosiphon pisum | reverse complement strand
GAATAAGTCAAAAACCTTGATAACTCAAAATTGAATTAGTAAATAATTAGTTATAACTTATAAGTTATATCTGATTAACTAATAATTAATAAATACATACTTGAATCTTCAAAGTCGGTTATGTCCTCAGAAAATAAATTGACAACTTCAAATCCTCCTAAATAAATAATACAATCTATTAAGTAAAATCTATATTTTAATAAACTATTTCTTTGATACAATGTTTTCTTAAAAACTCTCAATACTGTAGGTACTTACCGTCATTGTAATTAGTATCAGAGTCAACTGAATTAATTAATGGATCCATTTGGTCTCCTAGTAAGCCAATAATTTTTTCAGTGGTTTTTGATAAAAGGTTAGTATTTGATCCACCGCCTGTTTTGTACATTTGAACCTAAACATTGTAAATATACAACTATACTGAAGACTTATAAATTATAATTAAAGTTGAATGAGGTTAACTTTGAACAAAATATCTTGGATGAGTTAAAATTAATCTTATTAAAGGCCTTCACAAAGTGGGAAAGTCGGTGCGAACAATGGTCCTACTACTGACACTTAAAAAACCAGATAAAAAATTTATATTTATTATTTAATAATTAATTTTTACAATTAAACATAAATATATTATAAATTATACTAAAATTATATTAATGCTTTATTCTAACAGTTTTCTTTATTTAATTTATTAAAGTATCATTTCCTGTGATATTAAAAAATATACCTCTTTAAATTTGCAGAGTAAATATTAAATTTAAAGATAACCTATACATATATAATACAATATAAGCTAGATTTCTAGATAGAGGATCAAAGTTAATTAATGCTGATAATTTAATTTGTTTAGATTTTAACAAACATTGTAAAATGTTATTAAATATAAAATATTGATAGTAATATAGTATTATTAAGAGTCAGCCTCCTATAAATCTCATTAAATGTAATTTAATATGTGTTTGGTAGGTAATATAAACAAAAATTGGATAATATATTGAGCAAAATAACAATAAATGAAAATAAATATAATTTTTTTTTACCTTATCATTACTTTTCTCTTTTCGAGCATCTCTTTTAAGAGTATCATATAAGTTTTTTAATTGTGTGTCAATGCGAATGCCTGATGTTTGTTGTAAATTGTAGAGGCTAGTTATTTCAGACCATACCTCAGCCTTTTTGTTATTCCAAATTGCATCAGTCTAACACAGAATAAATAAATAATTAAAATATAATGAACTTATAATGAAGTGGTATAAGTTATAAATTTATAATTATGAGTAATGTTATAACTACATAATTAATATTATTGTATATCTTGTTTTGAATGTATACATTTAAAGGAATATTATTAAAAACACTACTTACTTTAATATTTTCAATAATTGGCTTAAAAGGCAATATCAAGTCAATTAATAGCTCTTTTTCCCTTTCAGTAAAGTTTTTTCCTCTCATACGTTTCTGTTTTAACTGACTCTCATTCATATTATGTTCAGACATTTCCTATAATATTTAGGTAATTACCTACAATTTCTAAAAAAACACTAGTAATAAAATGTGTACCAAACAACAGAACCGAAAACGCCGAAGAAAGATTAAGTACAGACTAGTAGACTACAAATTCACAATTTGTAGAATTTAGCAATTATTGTTATTATACATATTATTCAAAATAAAAGTTCAAACAGCTGTTGATACAGTATCTAGATCATAGGATTTTATCACTTTTTCTGTGATAAACTTAAATTTCTACACTAACCTCGGTATCAATGTTTAATACCAATATATTTTTATTGTACGATTTGTGCAACCCAAACGCTTCTGTAAAAATATTAAACGGCTCGTTAAAACTGTTCATTAAATAAATTTAAAGTTCGGTTTCATGCAACCCGGCATTAGAATACATAAGTATAATTTTAAGTGCTCCTTAACTTAAATTACACTCGGTTAGCCGTTGACTGTGTACGATTGCCTCGAGTGTAGGAATTTCTATGAGCAAAATATAGTTTATAAGATTATCATATGTATTACATAATTACGTTAATATATTTAGAATACATAAGTATAATTTTAAGTGCTCCTTAACTTAAATTACATTCGGTTAGCCGTCGACTGTGTACGATTGCCGTGAATGTAGGGATTTTCAAGATCATACGATAATAGTCACAATCACAATAGTTAAAATACGGGTTCTTATTACGAGGCTCCAGGAAAGAGCGTTACACACATAATATATTGTAAGCCTTGCGAATCAAAATACATAT
>NC_042496.1:12603935-12606183 GCF_005508785.2 Acyrthosiphon pisum | reverse complement strand
GGATTATTTATGTATATGAACATACTTAATATTAATTTTGTCGACTTTTGGCTCTAGAGGATTATGATGAAAATACACTAAATCAAAGCAGGAATTACATTCTAGTTGTCAGTATCATTTGACTTGAATGACTAAGTGGCATGCACATATCCAATCTAAAACTACTGGTCCTGTTCATACATTATATAGTTATAAATGTACACCGTGATCAAATATTAGAAAAAAGAGATTACATGCTAGCATTAGATACTATATTATTTTTGACACATCAAGGAATAGCATTTAGAGGTCATATTGAGAATGAAACATCTTTGAACCAAGGCGAGTTAGGTGAATTCAGTGCCATATAATTTATTTATTTCTATAATTAACTAATATAAATTATTTATATACCTATTTATATTTTATATTATTTATCATGTTTATTGTAGGTAACTTAAAAGAAGTATGCGAACTAATGGCAAGTATAATCCAACTTTGCTTTAAATTATGCAGAATCCACAAATCATTCTAATTGGTTAATACAAAATTAAATTATTGAGATATGCGTTAAGCATGTAAGGAATACTATTGTTGAAGATATAATAAACGCTGGAATGTATAGCATTTTGTGGGACGAAGCACGGTAATTTCTTAATACTATATTGTTTAATCTTAACAACCTTACATTTTGATAATAGTTTTATATAAAAAAAATTCAAGATTCCAGAAAGAAGAACAGTTAGCTGTGTGTGTTCGTTATCTAAAAAACCTTAAAGTAGAGGAACAATTTGTTGGATTTTTAGATGTAGGTATCCAAAAATCAAAATGCTGACAGTATAATTGGTGTTCTATTACAGTTTTTAAAATGTTTGAACTTAGACAAAATTAATATAATAGTTTAATCATATGGCGGTCCCAGTGTCAGATGTTTTACAAATTATTCACATTCGGAGTGCTCAATTGCAATAAAAATCTGATTGGAAAGTCAAGTTCATTAGTATGTGGTGCGATTGATACTCTGAAAAATAATCGTTCAGATGAATATTTTGATACTCTGTGGAATGAAATTACTATATTTTGTGAAGAACAACATTGGATAAGGTGTGTTATTGTGGGTAATACCTATTAAAATAAAACAAATTTATGGTTCAAATTATTGATATAGTTTAAATTAATACAGGTGTCTCTAAACGTCGCAGAAGGAAACCTCAAATTTTCAATAGTATGCTGTATTATTAACTAGTTCAGCTACCGAGTGTAGCTAAAGAAGACCATGCACTAATGCGTACTTCAATTAATACAAATTATTGGATAATGTATTGTTTTTATCCTATACTTGTAAAAATATTATCCTATACTTGATACTATTATTGTCAATATGGAAAAACAATTTTAACCAGAAAGTATGGAAATAGCCCAAACTGTAGACAACTTTTTGAAATTAAACTTTAATGGAAGTATACGAATCATTAACCACTAGGTAATTATTATTAGGAGCATTTTTTTTATAAATTCTTAATATAATATTAATTTATAATGTATTTACATTGATAAATTATGCAGTGTTATTAAATGTTTGAATCTACTTTAAAATAATATGTACCTACCATTATATATTTTTGAAAATTAATTTTGTAAATAATAACTTTTAGGATTTATTTGGTGTTTCCAAAGATTCTTTATGATCAAAAATGTCTTGAAAGTTAATATTGATTTGGAAGTTCTGCACAATCACTTAAACTCATTGAATAGCAAATAAATCTTTCAAAATGATTACAAACTATTTAATGTAGCAATAACTTTGTATGTAATATGTATTTTATTTGCATTATGGTTAGTCATAAAAATATATGATTAGATATGTAAATTTAAATATTGGAAAAATTTTAATTAACAACAAACAACAAACGTAAAATTAATAGTTAAACTTAATAGTTAACATTATAATGTGTATTTAAAATATGTAAACTTAATAAATATTCATAACTATTTTACAACTTTTAATACGTAGTAACAAATTAAATATTAAATTACAATATAATCAAACAATAAAATATTATGTGTATAAAACAAATTGGCAGTTGACTATTGTAGACCGTCTAACAATTTTTTCTTTTGTAGTTGTATCATCATATCGCTCCCATGTGTTATTGTGCTCTCTCCAATTATAACTAACATAGTGACCAATTGCTAGTGGAGATGAAGATATTGGAGGGATAAATGCAATTATGCCTCTTAAATTGTAGTGTTTACATTTATTAATTAA
>NC_042496.1:12603035-12603885 GCF_005508785.2 Acyrthosiphon pisum | reverse complement strand
CACTGTCAATTTCAGAGTTTTTACTACTTGAAGCTGTATGTTCATGAACTAATAATTTTTACACAAAATAAACTATAAATATTATATATTATAATCTATAAAAATGTACTATTTACTTTCACCTCATTTAATCAATATCCATAAGCAAAATGTATTTGTTTTACAAATGTTATACAAATACAGAACTATAACATAATATACTTTCATGCAACAGTTTACATTTTGAATAAAGCAATAGTGCAATATAACACAAATTACATAGTAAAAATGGTTTTGCGTGGATAAGAACCACTATGGCTAAACTTATAGTTCATGTTATGCAACCAAATGTTCCTACTAGGAAGAAGAGAACATAGACTGTGCAACAGTGTTTTTAATTTTTCGATATCACAAATACGAAAAAAGTTCTCATAGTTTAAAAATAAAAGTAGTACAGTAAAATGGGGTAACTTTGATAATTTTTTACTGTTTTATGACAATTTCATTTTTTATTATATGGATAACTTCTGTAGTGTTAACGATAAAACTCTCAAAATGAAATATTAGTTACAACTAGTTCAATATTTTAACGTTTTAATTTTTTAAATTCTGATATTATCTTTTGAGATATCAATATTTTTTAATATGCTATCAAAGTAACACAACGGGCAATTTCGATACCTATATTTCTTAATGTGATATCAAAGTAACCCCATTTTATGAAAAAAAAATTTAATTATCATGGTACTCTGGTGAATAAAAATATATGGGTATCAAAGTTACCCCGCGAAATCAAAGTTAGGTACCCCATTCTAATTAAAAATTTAAAGCTAATGTAATGCAGTTAGTTATAGTATTAGGATTATGGGGG
>NC_042496.1:12601523-12602985 GCF_005508785.2 Acyrthosiphon pisum | reverse complement strand
TTTCAGACCATACTCAGCTTTTTGTTATTCCAAATTGCATCAGTCTAACACAGAATAAATAAATAATTAAAATATAATGAACTTATAATGAAGTGTTATAAGCTATAAATTTATAATTATGAGTAATGTTATAACTACATAATTAATATTATTGTATATCTTGTTTTGAATGTATACATTTAAAGGAATATTATTAAAAACACTACTTACTTTAATATTTTCAATAATTGGCTTAAAAGGCAATATCAAGTCAATTAATAGCTCTTTTTCCCTTTCAGTAAAGTTTTTTCCTCTCATACGTTTCTGTTTTAACTGACTCTCATTCATATTATGTTCAGACATTTCCTATAATATTTAGGTAATTACAATTGCTAAAAAAACACTAGTTATAAAATGTGTACCAAACAACAGAACCGAAAACGCCGAAGAAAGATTAAGTACAGACTAGTAGACTACAAATTCACAATTTGTAGAATTTAGCAATTATTGTTATTATACATATTATTCAAAATAAAAGTTCAAACAGCTGTTGATACAGTATCTAGATCATAGGATTTTATCACTTTTTCTGTGATAAACTTAAATTTCTACACTAACCTCGGTATCAATGTTTAATACCAATATATTTTTATTGTACGATTTGTGCAACCCAAACGCTTCTGTAAAAATATTAAACGGCTCGTTAAAACTGTTCATTAAATAAATTTAAAGTTCGGTTTCATGCAACCCGGCATATGTATGGTACTATGGTAAACTAAATTTAAAAGCAAATTCATTATTCGTTAATATCCAATATAGGTAGGTCTTTAAAGAAATGTAGAGTATATGAAAGTCTGCAGTTTTAAATGCCTAATAAAAAAATACTTCATAATTTAAACTTAGTAAATATTGTGCGTACGAAAGGTTCAATCGAATAATTAATTATATGTATATTTACTATTTCGCTTTATTTATTACATTATTGAATGATACTAATGTTTAAACAAATTACTTAAAAAATAGGTATGTTAAAGTATTCATATGCTCAAATTGGTTAAAAATAGTTGGTTTTGTGCAAATAACCTTGTAAAATATAACTACAGTCTATACCTAAGTCTTTAAAAAGTTATATCATTATGACAATATAGGTACCAACTAATTGTTTAGTTTAGTTTAGTCTTACTATAGTAAGAAATACGCTGTCATTGTTGAAAACGAAATTGGTTCCAAGATTTTTAAAATCCTCGAATACCATTGATTTTAAACCAAAAGCAGAAGAATTCGCTTATAAATGGAACTTTCCTAATTGTATAGCAGCTATTGACGGGAAGCATATTCGTATTCGAAGTCCGAATAATTCAGGGTCATTATTCCACAATTACAAAGACTTTTTTTCGATTGTTCTTCTGGCGATGGTGAATGCAAACTATAAATTTGTTGCTATTGATGTTGGGTCTTTTGGAAAAGAAGGGGATAGCGGAAT
>NC_042496.1:12592094-12601423 GCF_005508785.2 Acyrthosiphon pisum | reverse complement strand
TAATTAAACACAATTCCAAATTGCTCTAGTTATTTTTAAAACATCGTTGAATAATTTCCCTACAGTTTTATAATTAAATTTTGTTAGTTCTTCTTGAGTTAATAAAAATGACTTAAAACATTCGTCTTTGTGAAAAATATCTACTGAAATATTTATAGGCACGTACCTTTCATTAGCGTTCTCTATATACTTAACGTCAATTAAAATAAAATGGTTTCTACTCCAATTTTTTTTTACGTTTACGGTTTGTTTCATTGTAGAGAAATAAATGCATATTTTACAAAAAGATGATTGATTTGGAATTTTTTTGTTGGTATACTTATCAAATGTTTGTTAAAAGTTTATTTAATTTCCATAAAGGAACATCAGAAGATTGATAGAAATGGAGTGAAAATTATGAATTCTGACAATTTCTTCGATAAATTGTCAACGTTTTGCATTGACACTAATGACACTTTATACTTTTAGGATTATTTTTAAATATAATGCACAGAAAACATTAATGACTGATGTATACATAACACACGGATACGATGTAAAAACACATACTGAATATGTTGCAGTTATGCAATAATATTATCCTATACTCGCTATAGAAATTAAAAAAAGATTTTTGATAATTTTCCTGATTGTACTATAGATAATTAATCTAATGCAATTTCGATGGCTGTAAAAATGCTGTGGTATTTAGATAAGATATGAATAAAATATAATCCATATCAATCAACGTTTCTTTTTTCGTTTCTCAATATAGCGTTTTGATAAAACCTTTATAAGAACTTTTTACCAGATAGTTATAAAATGCTATAAAATTAAATTACGTTAAACTATATCATACAAGTACCTATACAACATTCAAGTTCCATGTTATCAGCTAAAATAATATGCAAAAAAAACTCAATTGATTTCAATATTAAGAGAATCGTGGACATACCTAATCCAAATTATTGTAATCGGATGTTCAAAAAAATTAAACTAAATCTTATTCATCCTAGCAATATATAATATTAACCATATTATATAGGTATAGAAAAAACTCTTTGATGTTATTAATTATTTAATTAATTATATTATAATATAACGATTATCATTGTAAGACACAGAATTAGTATCCTATAAGGAAGCTGAACCTATATGCTTAAGGATAAACACATAAAAGTTTATCAAATAAATTATATGGAGTACAATTATTTTAGAAAACAAAATAATAAATGGGTATAGTCGTATAGATAACCCTAATAATATATATAAAACTTGTAAGTAAACCGGAAGAAAACCATTCAATAAACAAAATATTGAAAGGTAAATTTAATTTAAATTAATAGCTTAAAGTATAGAGACTATCGGAAAAGCATTGAATCATTAAACTAACATCTATACGAATTAAAAAAAAAATTAAATGTTTTATATTTTTGTATAGGTATGTTAGAGAAATATTTATAATATGGAATATTAATACTCACAATATAAATTGTTACTTTTAAGTTTTAATGCCCAAACAGAGGAACGTTAGGGCGTTTAAATATTATATAGTACCTACATCTCATAAAATATATATTATACTGTTATATTCTTTGGTGTATTACCTAAGATTAATAAATCTCAAAAATCTTTGGTCAAACTTTTTTTTTAAGAGTTTAATTTTTAATTATGTACAGTAAGTAATACAATTTATTTATAATTTTTATAAATATTATTAAATTGTCTTTTTTTATTTTTATTTGCTTCCTTTTTTTCTCGTAAAATTATAGAATATTACCTACTTTTTTCTTGTTTATTTAACTACGAGAAACTTAAAATGCCTGTATTTTATTTTATTTTTTAGGGCATTAAATTAAATATATACGCACTATCACTTGTCATAGATATACGTATTCTGCGTTAGATACCCCTGGATATTATGATGATAATATGATACACCATATTATATATTACACCCAAAGTACAAGCATTGGTCTACATAAATCAAAACACGTTAAGAACGTTTTAAACCCTATATCATTGGTTTATATACTGTAAGATTGGCCCAGTTCAACGGGTCCCATAAATCGGGTATATATTGGTATTATCCAATGTGAACCGTTGTTTCACTTTCGAAGTGTAGGTATAGAGTGTAGATAACCTATACTATAATATACGGCTTACAGAGTCGCGGTATTAAGATTTAATCGATAAAAATCCATTTCAAACCGAATACGATTATTATGCAGTATTGTTGGAACGAGTACGGTGTATATAGAATACGCCTAATATAACCGTCCAAATTAATGAAATAAAATACGACGACGTAGGTGAAAGTACGAATGCATATATAGGATAATAATTGGTCAATTTTCTAGTAAAATATTATATATAATAAAATATATTTTAGTATGATCGTTGGACATAAAACAATTCATTTAACGGTTTGTATTTATTGTTATCATTACTTTTTTTTTTTAAATACAACGCTCTCACCAATGTTAATCAGATTCAAATAGTGATATTTGGATACCATTTGTGGTTTTGTTTTTTTAATAACACTCCATCACGTACATTCTTATTCCTCTTTTTCCCCCAACTGTCATTCATTGGTACTCGATGATGATATCTCTTCACCCCATCAAACCACATTTTTTATTAGTCTGTTTCCGGCGACGTAGTAAACTTTTATCGTCTACTCGTATATTATATACTACTTATATGTTTATCTTATATGTATTATTAAATGTATGTCTATTCACAGAATCAACATACCTGGAACTAACGGTAGGTATTTAAGTTACCGTGCCTTTTGTTTTGTCAGCGATTGCATATTCATTAGTCTGCGGAGGAGCAAATACAAGTACACATTTCTAGATATTTACGACTTCCCCCGGTGCGTAATAAAATACCACTGCAATGGTTTTGATTTATTTCGGTGATTTTCGATCATTTCAAACCTATTTGTGTCTAGAAATGTTAATACTACAGGTAGGTCTACTTTGTATTATATACATTTATAAATAAGGTACCTACTGTACGTATAACCTCCGTGATATCTTATTGTTTTTTGTAAATATTATTAATGCCTAAGACTAATTGATCTTCAGATTTAGGTATTTTTTTGAAACACGAATTGCTGACGGTACACTACTGACAGCAAATAAACAATTCTTTACTAAATAATATTATTTATAACACATGCGTGTACGTATATAATATGTGAAAAGTTTCTAATGACCCACGTCAGTAAATTTTAATAAAAACTGTATGCGACACACACCTAAATATTTAAATCGTATATGTACGTCAGTCATAATGAATAAATATACCTATATGATACTTCCGAGAAACAAAGTTTGAAACACAGGCCATGAATTTTACCTTATCTCATTAAACGCAGTACTATAACGCGCGTGAGTATATATAAATAAGATAGAGATAGATATATAGAGAGGGAATGAGGAGAAGAGAGAGTGAGAGGGAGAGAGAAGGAGAGAGAGTAAGCTGAAACAAAGGTCTGAGAAGGATTATAGTTCGTTTGGCACGTGTGTTTGAAGTACAAGTACGCGCGGTGTTTCTCCATAGTTTTGTACACAACAAGAAGAAAACTTTACTATCAACTAATCCGTCAACATTGCCGGGTAATCTCCGACGAAGATTTTAATATCAATAACGACAAGACATCTGAACCGTAAAAACAGTCACTATTAATTAATTAATACTATATATATTATAATATATTATTATAGTACACATTACAGACTACACATCACTTGTTACCAGTGCTTGAAAAGTTCCTTTTAAAAAGGAACTAGATCGCGTTCACGTCCATGTTGTTAAAAAAGGATTAGCTAAAACTAGTTCTTTTCCTCGTTTCTAAATAAAGAACATTTTATTCCCTCAGTAATTCTGAAACTAATTAAATATAATTTGTAGTAATAAATTCTTTAGTTGTGTAGTGATTTTGTTCTTAAAATGTTAATTTGTTGATTTCATACAAGTTAAGACCGATAATATCAGTCGACTGTAAATTTAGTAAACATTGTTAACAGTATCATATATTGTTGTATATAATAGGTTTAAATATTTATATAGTTCATCATATTGACCAAAAAAAAAAAAATTGTAAAAACTTTTCTTCTAAAAATTATTTAAATTCCCTTTACTTAAGAATAAATGAACGAAAAAAAAGGAACAAATAAAATCGTTTATGTTCCTCCAAAAAATAATTGAAATTCCTTGACACGGAAAAGGAACTACGTTCACGTTAAGTTCCTAAAAATTGAACGAATTCAATCGAACGAGTTCCTTTGAACGCGGTCTTTCCGAGCACTGTTTGTTATTTAAGGTTTATTAAGGTTATTGGTACATATCTACATTATATTATACGTAAATTCATATACGCTGCAAATAACGCCCAAATTAACTCAACCAAACTCAATTTTACAATTGTTACTGAAATATTGTGCACACAATATTTAGGTAAAAAATAAACAAGACTTGTGCCATATAATAATATATATTATTCATTTAAGAAAAACTTTATATTATATAATAAGAAAACGTTAAATACTCAAACGAGTCAATGAGAAATTATATGTAAAGAGACTTTTGTGAGTTTCGAGTTCTGTTTTAATTTTTGGTATAATACGACCAGGCATGTTTTGCGCTGTTATTTCGTGTTGGAGACTATAGTAGGGTATAGCCTATATAGCCTGATTGGATGAAACGTCGTAATTTTAAAGACTGCTACCGGTTTCCACCGGTATACTATGCATATCAAATGTGATGAGCTATAACCTATAAGTGAGTTTGACGCAAATATATATATATATTATAATAATATGATAAAACACTATGTTAGGTATGTTCACTGTTCAGTTAGAATAATAAGAGTATAAGACTGCTATGTCATTCCTCTTGCGATCCGCAGACCAAAGCATATTATTTATCATCAACTGCAACGACTATAGGTACATCGGTACAAAACCCGATACGAACATTACGAGTGAAATAGGAATCGCGGGGCAAAGGAAAAGGAACAAAGCTACAGTGCAGTGTATAACGACGACCGCGGCGTAATCACGGTCGGGAACACCAGCTCTGGCCGGCAGGCGTTTACACTTTACGCGCAATAATATTATATAGTAGTCCGCACAATAGTGTCGCGTTTCGTGGATCTTACAGATGGGAGACCGACAGACGGTTGGACGATAAAACACACAATAATATATTATTGTGAACCCGTCGTCCGACAATCGAATGCCATAATGATATATAGAAACCGGAAAATTGAATCGTCCGATCGATCCACTGGTGCACATTATATACGCGTACCTATAATATAGGTAAATATCTGAGAGCATCGTATGTCACGGCAGAGTCGGGTGAACGGTCGTCGGCGGCGGTGTTCGTTCTATATTTATTATTTTATAATAATCATAATACAATAATATTATATTGTAATATTTTTTACGCCCGTCCAGCAGTAGCCGTCGACGGCCACGACCGGTTTTCGTTACGAGGGCTCAAAGCCGCGGGACGCGCATTATAGTAATCCGTATAACATATCGTGTAGCGCTACGCAGCGATGATAATCCCGGGCAGGAGCCAAACGGAATATTATACATAAGAAATCTCGATCGAGCATAGCGACTAGTGCCACATTCAAAATGTTGCTCCAAAACATCTTAGAGACCCTTGCCCGGTACAGATATATATTATACAGTATAGGTGTAAATAGGGTGTGGTATATAGGCGCATCGCGCATAACACACCCCCCCCCCCCCCACTATATATTTTCGAAAACAACAGTTTTATTTCCATGATATCCCGAATCAGCCCGAATTTAAAGTAAGCAAAAAAATAAATTCGAAATCGAAATTAAAAATAAATAAATAATAAACACAATTTCGTTTTGATAGTTATTATAAATACCCACAAATAATATACCTTATACACATTTAGTAATTTCCTTCTTTGACAAGCGCAATGTCATGAGTAATATTAAGTAGCCGTCTATTGTTGTGGTCCATTACACGATTTATGTAGCTACGGTGAACTGCAGCTTATTGTGACCCTTTCTCCCTTTTGTTATACTTGTATTTACAATTTACATTTACTAATGTCAGTGTTTCGATACTCTCACGCTTTCAAATGTTTGATTGATTACCAATTGAAATAATTATTATTACTTGCAAAATACGACCACCGCAGTGTATGAAGGGACGATGATCGCGGATTGCACCTCGTTGGACACATCACGGACGACGCATAAGGCACTATATTCAACTAATACGCACTTGCAGACGACTTGGAAAATGATTTGGTCAAAAATCAAACGGCACTCGTGACTGAAGCAGAGGAAAAGACAAGTGCTGACCGCGTTTTCCTAAAAACCTAATGACGACGGAAATAATAAACGCGGTTACCCGATCGCGTGCGTACCTTAAGGTGCATTCACAGCTACGTCGTGTGTTGTGTCGTGCGAGAGCTTGGTTATTATATGGTTACGACTGGTAACCAATATGGTTTAAAAGTTGAGCAGTATTCAATGCTTGGTATACTCGGTTACAACTTGGTTATTTTTTTTTTTTTTTTTTTTTCTGTTTGAACCGACGGCGTCGCGGGAACTGCTTTCGCATTGCTTCCGCGCACAACTTGGTTATTACATGATACCAAAAAAATAATATCTAATCACAATACAATTTGATCGACACGATACGACACACGGCGCAGCTGTGAATCTGGCTTTATTATGTGCAATGTGTACCGCGGTCCATATATGGTTTATGTTAATTGCGAGCCATGGTAACCGCGTGATATTTTCCGCTGGTGAGTGTTAAAGAAAAACGTTGGTGGCCGCCGACCGTTTTTTCCCGACCATCACCGCGGCCACGCGCCGTCCACTCCTCATTAATTCCTTTGAGCCTGACTAATGGTAAAATATTGTACTGGTGTACTTCAGTACTCGTGAACAGGTAACCGTGTTAATTTAAAACCCGTCGGTTAGTCAGTCTGAGAAAGATGCGGTTTTCGACTGCCTAATTACCGAGCCCGTCGCCGCCTTTCATCCAACCGTTTTCACTCGTCGTTCGCGAGTGCGTAAAATTTTGAGCACTGCGACGTCACCTCTGTGAAACGAGTCTATAGAATTTCATAATATTATATTATGCATAATATTGGCGAGCCTCATCACTTCCGGTCCGCATCACCTATTTCCCGAGTAATTTCCGAGGGCGGTGTAAGTGTTGAGCGGTAAGACGCACATCAGTCACTTATGTATATTATTCACAAGTTCTTCTTACTAGTTTAACGGATTATGGGTGTGCCATGACGAGTGACACTGTTAAAACCCGTAAACATACTTAATACTAACTACTAAGCCACTAAGTATAATATAATATCAATATATAATAATTAATAATGCTTACTAGGCATAACATTATATAGTCATACGCGTACACATATACGCATAATCTAATAAAGTAGCGGTCAAATTATTTTGTCATGTGGGGGGGGGGGGGGGTGGCTGATTTTATAATATGTACTATTTTTTCAATTCATTATCCCCACCACTGAACTAATGTCAATACTATAAAAAAGACACACCATGTTGTCAAGTGCGATAGTTCATAAATGATCGCTTACAAATTCCAATTAAATTGACTTATGATTATTTTAGGTAGGTACTTGTCTTAGACCACTTCCCCCGTAAAAAAATTTAAATATAACATTGGGAGTTGGGCCCATACGGCATACATACATAATATGTATAATATTACCATGGGTAGGTACTTAATACATAATAAATAATATATTTTTTTACACACACACACACACACACACACACACACACACACACACACACACACAAATCCGTCGGCGCAGTAGGTAGGCGCATGATGTATTTCGGTAATCAGACACGCACAAGTATATATTTTTATGCTGTCAGCCAGCACAACTACATCACCGCGTTGATTAAGCGGCCGAACGAAATCTAAATAGATATTATATATGCGGTATGAAACGCGGAAACCGGTAGGTGCCAACAAGCGGGTATACGGAGAAACAAGCGTCGTCGTCCGTGGCCTGCATAAGCGACGCGCGGCTTATTGTACGTTTTGACAGCTGCGGCATCGTTTGATATCGGCATTTAACTTTAATACCATTTGAACTGCATGTTAAATACATGTCACAACACGTTTTAAACATCTGAATTAATCAAACGTGGTTTTATTTAAAACCATAGACCTTATACCACTAGACAAGTACTGTGTACAACAACAGAATTACAAGTGGCATGGCGTAAGTCTATGTTTTTCAGAAGCAAATGCTTCTGGTTTCTGGGGGGTGGTGGTGGGTCATAACCTCATAAAGCCCACATACACGGTCAGTCTTTGCACTTTATTTTGGGTGCTACCCCACCACCCTATATTTGATCGTATGAGTATCGTATACATCAGTTAGATATGTCATAAATAATTTGTTTGCTTCTATATGATTTAAAGTTCGCTACGCCACTAGGCGTAACAACATCTCGCAGTGATGTAGCCTGTCTTGACGATAAAATACAATAATCTATATATATATATATATTACCCTACTACCCCGCAAAACATTCATATTATATTAAATATATTCATATTTTAGTAATCGAGTAATCAAAAAGCGCCCTCTACGTTGTTATATGTTACACTTTCCATACACGCATTGCTTGTCTAGTAGTATAAGGTCATGTTTAAAACAAATCATTTAACCAGGAAAACAGTTTGTTTAAAACGGAAAAAAATCAATAATTCAGTCTATTAAATGCTCTTAGTTTTAGATTCTGGGCGGGGAAAGTGAGAAAGCTAGTGGTTTTACAATGATGTTAAATTTTTTTATCCTGTAAACGAAATTTCTACCAGAAGGACTGATTAAATTTCAATTTATAGTATCTTATCTTTTAAAAAATTGGATCAAGATAGTACCAGGGGCGGATCCAGAAATTTTCTGAGGGGGGGGGCGCACATTTTGAGGAAATTTAATTATATTGGTCTTCCGATTTTTTGCAGTTAAACCATTTAATTCCATTGAAGTTAAAATTGTATAATGATAATAATAAATGAATATTCTTTAAATACTACATACTAACTATAAAATATGTATTACCAATTTATCATTTCTGAGTTTTGTTAAGTTCATCTTACCTACATTTCTATTTTATAAGTTGTTTAATGTTTTGTATTAAGAGGACCCGCTGTGTTGTCTCCGTCTTACATACGTACGTTATAGCAAATTTTCGTTCGCTAGTTTCAATAGGGTGCTGTCATTTTTGATTTTAGAGTGAATTGACCTATTATCAAACTTTTAGGTAACAACAT
>NC_042496.1:12581924-12592044 GCF_005508785.2 Acyrthosiphon pisum | reverse complement strand
ATGTTGTTACCTAAAAGTTTGATTATAGGTCAATTCACTCTAAAATCAAAAATGACAGCACCCTATTGAAACTAGCGAACGAAAATTTGCTATGTCGTATGTTTGTAAGAAGGAGACAACACATGCGGGTACGACGTACTCTGAACTTATTGAAAAATGATGGCTAGTTCATTATTAATTATTATATTTCAATAACGCCATAACGGCGTTCCGACGGTGTAGCGCGTTGCCTGAAAATATTTTGAATGTAATATTTATTTTTAGATTTAATATAAATATTAACCACAATAATAGCAAAAATAAACATGCTGAATGTAGATAATATTATATAATAATATTATAACCGTCGTGGTCAACGATTCGAGGTTTAAAAAAGCGTCGTACTGTCTGTCTTACACAATTATTATTTTATGGAAATATTTTTTACAACTAAATACGGGCTGAGGGGGTGGAGCGCGCCCCCTGCGCCACCCCCCTGGATCCGCCACTGGATAGTACTTTGAACAGATCATTTTTAGATTTTCTCAATAGTTTTTTAACGCCACAGGAAAAACCACCGAAATTTATTTATCTAAACCATTGTTTCTAACGCTTTGTTTATCATCATGGAAACGAATAAAATATAAAAATTACCTAATTCCTACTAGGTAATAGATATGTTATATACAATTAATGGTTACTTATTAATACATATTTTTGATTCATACATTTTCTTTCGTCCACTTAGAATTATTTTTTATCGAATGCAATCATTCCTTTCAAATCAAATACTGTAATAATACACTATCCTGTCCGAGGACCGAAGGGACAATGGGCAAACTTCCACCACCACTGACCTACTCCACCTCACTGAACTTACATGCTTTTTTAAAATTCTTTGTAATAGGTATTTATATTTTATTGTTCAATAAACAATGTATAAAAGTTTTACAGGAATTTACAGATATTTAAGTAACGAGGATCAAGTTTCGATGGTTTTTGTTACTATTATCATTGAGTATGAAATATTGTAAAAATATATACCCAATACTATTATTATTGTTTATTGTGTCTACTTCATGACTTTGATACTAATAATATTATTGATACTCACAAAAATTACGTTGATAACGTTTTACATTAATAGGTGGCTGAATCGTAGTCCCACGGGGGCCATAATATACTACAGTATCACACATGGAGGTGTTTGCGATGAACGATTGCACTTCCATAGTGTGTGTTGGCCATACCCTATAGGCTTTTCCAATATTTGTAAAATGGGCGACCAGCACCCTTTATTCTATTGGTCATTCGTTGCCAGTCCTTTATTTCTCAGTTCGTGGAAGAATACGGAAAAAGTGATAAATTAAATGACAATGATCGTAATCAGACGTATCAAAACTAGTAGGTACTAAAAAAATACTTAAAATTAAGAAAACACAGCCAATCTACATACAAATGTATATATAATACAATATATTAAATTGAAGGCAAAAGTTATATGCTCAAATGACATTGGTATATTTCGAAATTAATCGCTCTTTATAATAGGTTCAAAATACAATAGTTACAATATTAACATTCATAATCCTTGGGAAAGCAATGGAATCCTTTTCTTAATATAAATTTCCAAAAAAAAATCCAAAAACTTCATCTCCTTTAACGCGATCCTCAAAATCTTTGCCATACACACGTGGATATTAATATATAGGCAGGCGCCTAATATATTATACAGATTTCATATCATATAACTTCGTCGTTACGAAATCGAACCGCTTGATAAGGACGTAAATGAGACTGCATTATAACATTATCGCGCGTTATGGTTATAATGTATAAATCTATACGACGCGATATACGGTGTAATGTATTATTATCGCGCGCGTACCGAATAATCGCAGCGGCCGCTTCTATACGTATACTGCACCGTTCTAGGTAGGTACAGCGCACATACGGATGCTGGCGATTTATCTCAATTTAGAATAATCCGAAAACATATTTTCCGTGCCGGTTAACCGCCACCACCGCTGCCGCCGCCGACGATGCCGCCGACTGAGGTCGATCAATCATCCGAAGCCTTTTGTGTCGGATGTATAATATTTTACGCGCACACGCACGCATTATATTGTATTTTACGGCGATGTTATTAAGAAATTGACGGAGCTTGTGTGTGTGTGTGCGTGTGTGGGTGGTGGCGACCACTATGTATATACGCGTATACTGCGCCACCGCCGTTATACCCTCTCCCCGTGGTCCCATCAACCGCACCCGGGTGGGTTATCGCACATATATACGTATGTGATATTCAACCCCTCGATCAGATCCAGCAGCTCCAGCCAACACCTCCGACACCGTATAGCTGTCTATTCCCGTATACGTTTTATTATTATTATTATTATTATTAAATAAGAGCGCGTGTGCGTGCACTAATACTCATAATGCACACATAATACCCCGCTGTCGTGTCGTGTGTATGTGTGAGCGAATTACGAAGTTTTGACTGGAAACTGTCCGTTTTTGACGAGCATTTCTACGAAACGCGGCGCGCGGTCGCACTTGTACCCCCGACAATAATGCGACAAAGGACGTGCCGAGATCTATTGTCAACCAAACCTCCCCCCCACCACTGGGGTGTGTTTGTGCGTACGCGTGTGAATTCCGTGTGATTGGCGACGGCACCCAGCTGGGCAAATCGACTCATTACGATTATTTGCCCACGACAGACGGGCGCGGAATACGAAAAAATAATATTTTCTGCCACATATACGTAGTAGGTGCATATTAAACTGATGCCATTAAATCGCTTATTAAATACGTAATACTCATATAAATAAGTATAATATTATAGTATCGAATGTCATGTGACCGGTGACATGGAGTGTGCGAGAGGAAACTGCGGGAAAACGGTGTTTGGGGAATCAGTAGTTTTCCGTCGTAAAAACAGTGGCGGTATTCGACTGCAGAAGTAGTCGAATGTTGCTGTGCGTAAGAAAAAAAACGGTAATGCACACTAAAAGGAATAATATCTTAGATCGCTGTCTAGTGTATAGTATGCCAACCATGCGTACCTATATCCGTTATCCATATACACCCACCCCCGCTGTACCTATACGCGAGATGAAACGTCACGTTATTTTCTTTTTATACTATTCAATATAAGTAATATAAGTACCTACATAATATTATATTAAAAAGTACGCGCGACTTTTACATAATATTATATTTCTGGCAGTGCTTATACATTTTTTTTCTTGCTTATATTATATAGTTTATACCTAAGTGTTTTCGAGAAATACCGGGTTCCGATCAATATTACACTTATTGCATATTCTTATCCTCGACGGTAAGAATAAACAAGAAAACCCTATTTTTTTTTTATAAATACGTACCAGAAACCAGGGACAGTGGCGTTATGAAGGGATACGGGGAGCAGCCATTGTTTTTTTTTTTTTTTTTTGTATACATAATTATAATACATTTGTTAGGCCCAATGAATATAATATTATAATGTACCTGTCATAATTTAAAAAAAAAAAAAACGAATTTTCCAAAATACTTGTATTGAATATCAAAAGTTCTGTTCAGGTAATATGAATCAAATTTTGTTATACACTTATACCTATTGAAACTATTATGAATGATTATATAATATACGACCTAGGATGGTGTATTGTGAGGATCTTCTTATTCGGCAATGTAACCCATCGACAAAAGTCTTAACATAGAAATTAGAAACCCGAGCATGGTCAACTGTATCAAAAGCTTTACGAAAATCCATGTAAATGACACCAGTTTGTCGCCCAAATTTAAACGACCTACAATGAATGAATCTGTTTAATAAGCTAACAAGCTATAGTATCTACAGTATTCAGTAGACCTAAGAGTTCTGAGACCACACTGCTGATTACCAACAGACAAGAACCGCTAACATTGCGACATAGCTTTAGATAGTCGAGGCTTATGGAGACGAGGAACTCGAGAAGCTTAAGAACGAGTACACGAATTCTAAATAGTCCTATATTTTAAACATTTCTGTATCGACCGTAGCTATTGAAGTTGGAAGAGAGAACACAATATCTGAAAATGTTATTATAATGTAATTATGATCATTTGATTGTTAATACTGAGTAATTATTAAATGGCATTTTTTTTTACTTAATTACGAACTAAATTGTAGAGGATAGGTACCACATTTAATTCAATAAAATAAACATTAATGTCGTGTATATTTATGTATGTATTTAAATATAACAAAATACATTTGAATATTTTAAATAATATAATATAAGTAGCGATACAAATTTAACAATATTTGTGTGTAAATAATCGAGAATATTAATATTAAAATCATAGGTGTGCCTACGGTGGAAGCCTAGGGTGCCTGGGCTGCCCCTGCAATTTTTTAAAGGTGCCGGTCAACCGAGTTTTAAGTCAGAAGAGTTACAACATTTTTTTTTTTAAAACTTGATTTTTTTCGTGGGTTTAGTTATAATAACCATTTACTTACAAAGATTGATTTCCTGACTTCTGAAACGGGAAAAACCTACTATAAAGACTTGAGACAGACGACGACGGTACGGTACGCATCTAGGTATTATTGATATTATTGTTGTATTATTTTTATTTGTAGCTATAGGTGGTATAATCCAAGGCTGTAGATAAATAATATTCCTGAAGTTACTATAGATTATTATAGACTTTTTTAAATTATATAAATATTTTTTTGTGGAGGGGGGCTCAAAAAAATACGGCTTTTGTATAATACACCATAGGGCTTTTTTTAGTTCACTTATAAGGTAGCGCCGGTTATTAGCTAGCTGCCCCTGCCGATGAAGTCTAGTCACGCCTATGATTAAAATGTGATACTGTGAACGTAAAATCTGCCATGCTTTACGTTTGTAAGACGAAGACAACAAATTCCCGTGTGGTGGTGTCCTCTTAAAGGAAAATGTTCAGAATTTCTGTTTAAGTGTTTTAAATAAATATATTATATCGAATAATATAAAAGGTAAAATTGTATTAAGTCCATTATATAATGGGGAGCTTATGTGAATATATTATATCCACCCGAAAAACTATAAATATACCAAATGGTGTTAATATTATATTGTACCCCTCACGTTTTGCGTGCTCAGTTTCAGATTTTTGGGTATTATGCAAAGATACAGACGATTATAAAAAAAAATACGATGAGCAGAGTTAGAGAAAATCCCATCAAGTGTGTTATACTGTTATGGTAATGTAATATAAAGGGTTAAAATCATAAATATCAAAAAGAGTTGAGGGTTAAGGGTGAACTTATATTATATATGGATAGGTTTACAAAAGAGGAAAGTGACAATGACGTATGTGATTTCATATATTATGTATAGATGTGTGTAGAGTGCCCGTGCGTTAATGGGATAAAAACGTAGAAAATGGCTAATAATTCGTCATGATATTGTTAGGATGGGGTTGGACCGGAAATATTTAATTTTGAGGAGCCAATATATAATATATTTGATCCCCTTATTGTAATATATTAATAATGCCCGTCATTCAAATTAATTAAACGAATAGTTGCGCGATGCTCAACTGTATTATATTATATAAAAATAATATATGGTAGAGATTTAACTATCGGTATGACGCAAATTCTAAACCGTTACATTATTATTATTATTATAATATATTGAATTAATTAATATTTCTTCACAGTGTAATCTAAATATAATGCATTTTTATTCAAATGTTATAAATAGTATAATGTATATTATGGCTTATATTTGACGTTTACAAAGAACACACCACTGAAATGTATTTATCGTACAAAATACAATTGCCTTTTTATTAACGCATCGTGTACACTGCAGCACATGAACCAAAACAATATTAGGTATTAACGTTTCTGTCTGTTAAAACATAAGAAATATGTTTTTAAAAACATGCACAATGTTTTATACTAAGCAATCAAATAATAAACCATAAATTATTATTTAATTTTAATCTGGTTTAGAGGACTATATTTTAATAGCATTGGAATTTGTAGTGGTACTAGCAAGTAGCAAATAAAAATAATAATGTGTTTCAACAATTAAACCATCTTAAATAATTTGGATAAATCATATTGAATAAGTAATAGGAACTAATTAAGTGTCTACAGGATACGTTTAATTAAAAGGTGTTATAATATGGTATATTTTGCACAGAAACAAAATTATTTTTACTAAAATGCATGTTTAAAAAAACTTTAACACCTATTAAATTATAATATTCACTAATAATTTTTAAATCTTCAAAAGCCATGAAATGTGTGATATTTTGGCACAAATTTGTCTCATTATCTAAATTCACATTGCCAATTATATTAACACACTTGATTCTAAAAAGAATTCCTGATTATTTTTATTATTATTCTGATTTTTTTTTTAATGATGGAAGAATTTCTTTGGTCACCATTCTGACTCATGGCCAGGTACCTAAAAAAAGTTGTTATTTAAAATAGAAATTCTTATTTTATTTTTAGTTTATAAAATATGAGCGTACCTGTATATTTTGTATTCTTTTTATCAATATAAATTAATATGTTTTAGAATATTTTATTAATATAAATGTTTATGTACATATCATAAAAATATATTTATTTCGTATTATAATAATAATAATAATAATATAATAGGTAATTCCTGCATATTTTATTTTTAAACAAAATAAAAATGGTGAAATAAAGTTATGCATCTATAAAAATAATCGTATTATTATATCTAAATGAATGCTAATTATTCAATAGAAAAAAATTAATTAATTGTAACATATAAGAACTTTCACAATAATTATAAACAATACAATTTTCAGTAAAATCAAACTGGTCGGTATACTCATATACAGTATAATAATAGATTTCAATAAAATAATGAATTATATTAAAATTAAAAAAAAAATAGGTAGCATATTAAGTCAAAGTAGAAAATACAAATTAATTAATTAAATGTAAAACGTTATTGTATATTATAATATCAACTTAGAACATTTTGTTGACTGTCCGTTTAAAAAGCAAACATTTCGTAAGTGGTATCCAAAGTTTGGAATCCAAAGTTTAAAATGTCGACTTGAAAATTGTTTCGTATTTTGTTAATTATTATGCAACCATTTTTAACCACAGCGGGGCCCTGGAAAACAGTGATTTAAATTCTGAGTGCACCATAGTAACGTTTACCCTAACATCCCCAACTATTAAGTTATTACAATTATTTTGGCTTGAATAATTGTTTAGTATTTTATTAATAATTAATATTATTATGTAACAATTAGAAACCAAAAAAAATTATAACCCAGTACTTCGAACTCAAATCCCCGTTTTCTGGGACCCCTGCCGTGTGGTACTGTGGTTAGAACGTGTATTTATTTTTGGTCAAAAACATTTACCTTATAATATTAACAAACTACCAAACAATTTTCAAGTCAACGTTTTGATTTTAGGGTGCCAGAGTAACGCACCTACATTTAATACCGAAGATAAAATATTCTCACGAAGCAAATAATTAAATAACAATAATATACTTCCTCCGCGGGTCGTTACCCATATACGGTCATACAATTGCATTATAAAAGCGTTAGGTAGTGTTTATTACTGAATCATTTTCATTATGGAACAAATACATAAAAAATATACTGTACAGCAAAATCATTGAATATTGATGACATATTATAGTTTGACGATGGCTGTTCAATAATACTTTTGACAACTTATAAAATATATAGGAAATACGCTGTATTGGTGTAGTATACATTAAACATGTATAAGACACACACCATTTGGATACATTATAATCATAATTTATTTATCATAAAAACATTTTTGTTTTTTATTAATCGAATTCATATTTTTTATTGTTATTATAATCTGTCCGTGACCAATGGGTGTTTTTGTATTCTGTTGATTTAAATGTTTTTGTTACATTTGGTTAATAAGGTATGTTTCCGTTAATAATTGTATGAGTTTGGAAGTATTATTTGGCACTGGGTGTATAATGTTTTAGCTAGGCTTTCGGCGATTCTAAATTTTTAGACGGACACTCTTCTCTTTTTCAATCATGGCTACATCTTAAAAACTACAAAACATACGACCTTGATATTTGGAACAGTGGTTCCTCTAATGGTATAGATTTGCAATAAGAAAGGATCCGAAAATCGAAATTCGTATTTTAAAGAGGTGGTCAAATGTGGGGATCTTGAGATTTACGATGGAATTTTTTTTTTATTATTATTATTATATTGAAACATATCTACAATTTTTACAATTTTTATGTGAAATAAGTAGTAATAGTAATATAGTAATTGGCAGTAAAAATAGGTTAACATGAATCTTAAGATTAGGGAAGATACCCAGTGGTAACACCCTATAAAGTGACAGTAAGAATGAACAATTTTAAAATTTTAAAAGTGTTACCTGGTAGCAACATCCAGCATTTATTCTGCTCATCTACTAAAGAAACAGATCTCTACACCATTGTCTTTTAAGTCTGCGGCGTGGGTTATCGGGGGGTGTGTTCGTTGATAATTTAGAGATTAGTGGATTGGTGTGTTGTTGAAGTTTATTGTGAAATCTGGTAAAACGGTGGAAATTAATTTTTTTTTTATGGTTGCCATTGTTGCACATTATAATAGTAATAGTTTAAATTAGTATTTTTTTTTTGTGTATAAATGGTTGCTATCGATTGCTTGGGCAGACCAGGATTAAAGAAACTATATCTTAAAACCAAATGTATGTGGGAAGTGTGTATACTGTATACTCAAAAACTAATCAACTGAATTTGACGATTACATTTAGATATATCAGAAAAGTTTAGAGAGTAAATAATTTAAACCACGTTAAAAAATGTACCAAGTGCTAAATCGTCTTGCTGTCGCCCGTCTAAGTCAAATTATTTCACAAAGCTAGGTACACTAACATCGATTTTTCCATGAACTGAGGTATACTGATTCCGATTTGTCTGTGAACTCAGGTAGGTACACTAAAATTGAGATACTTACACTCAAACCGAGATACAAATGTATAGCATATAAAATATACATGGGATATGCTACAAAAAAACTGCATACGGGCTAAGCTAGGATATTCAAAAAATCTTATTATATTTTTAATTTAATAATCCATATTGTTTTCAAGTTATTTGCTCTTTGCATACTGAACATTGAAAAAATTGATTTATTATCTTTTATTCTTAAACGATTCGCAAATACTACAATACGAGTGTTTACAAATATGTCATTATATTATCTACATTGTATTGAATTAATAAACCTGCAATGTCATATGAAAAATACAATCACTTAAATTCAATTAGGTTCACACTGAACAAAACGGTCATTATTTTAAATAGAATATTGCGTATACACATTTGCATAATATAATATTGTGTTATGAACAGCAAGCAATAAGGAAGAAATATATTTAATAACAGACAAAGCGCTTTTATTTGATAATTTGTACCTATTTTAGAATACAATTCGGTGGTACCTTGAAATTGTGTTTAATTACGAATGCAAAGCGAAATAATTAAAAAATATATTACGAGACGAAACTTAAACGATTTCGTTTAACGCATTTTCCATTACACAGCTATACAGACTTTCAACATTAATTACCGTAATACAATTCGTGACAATACGATTTAAGCTTTAGTCGTATGACTATTATAAAACTGCGATATTTCAAACGAACGTTCATAGACCACATACACAATACAAAATTATAATATAATATGGGTACATAGGTAGAACTCAGTATAAGCTCCATGTAGTCCCCGTCTACACAATGCAATTTGTGTTATCGGCGTATCTTCTGTGCAGCATACAGTTGTATAGTGCAGTGTTATTATTATTCTATTGTGGTGGAATACTTTGTTTATTCGATATTTCGTATACGGGGGCATTATGTGAACTTAATTCCACGAGCAATGTAAACCTTAATACCACGCGGTACCAAAAGTATGATAATAATTAATAATGTACAAATTTAGGTAAATATGTTATTCCTTTATAGTTTGTACAGCCGTCCAACATTTATACACATTTTCAAACGTTTACCTAAAACTGGCTAAAACTGATAAGCCGTTGCATATATACAAAACAAATCATATACAGTTCCTGTAAAGTATTT